>NW_021384546.1:0-558 GCF_001605985.2 Dendrobium catenatum | reverse complement strand
TAACACCTAGAGTAGAAGTATCAGCGATTGTAGGCACCACATTCATGACCCATAGATTAGGAGAATCAATTGCTGCAGCGAAGCTACCGAGTCCTGCGTTCATGTCCATGATATTGCGGTACCTTCCTGTATCAAGTAACTTGTTGATTTTCTTGTAAAACAAAACATGTTTCTTCCAAATTTTGTTCTCTTCCTGGTATGATTCAACTGAGTACCCTGTTACAGAACCACTAGATATTCTGGGAGGCACCGCATATAACCTTTCTGGGAATGCTTTCAATTCCCCTCCAGCAACCTCATCAGCATTATTCACTTCAGGAAAAGGAGAGACACAAGCTTCCATTTTCTTGTACCTAGTATCACAAAAGAATCATTCAAGTTGCATTCAAATTAAAAAAAAAAATGAATATTGTACTAATTCAGAATGATAAATACTGATTAAAAAGTACTAGCTAATTATGTTCTGTTGCAAGACAAGCAAGTTCTTGTGGAGCTCACTATTGTTTAAAGTAGTACGATGCGGGCTCCGAAAAATTCCAATTTTTAGGGATGTGTGAT
>NW_021384545.1:0-406 GCF_001605985.2 Dendrobium catenatum | reverse complement strand
TCAAATCCTTGATCAAAATTGTTTCTAGGGTTAGGATCTGTACCGACCTGGATTACTGTGGAATTTCATCTTCATAAAGTTTTTATTGTCTATGGAAATCGCAGCCCTAAGAACTATTCTACCCAATTTCCATCTAGTGCATGGATTAGCATTACCCGTTTATAGTTTGTGTTGGGACTTGCTTGATTTGGATGCTATTGCGATCCCGTTCGCAGAACGGTGAAGACTGAAGCGATAGTCATTCTTGTATGGCGGTGCTATTGTTTTAACTATTGCAATGACTGAACTGATTCACTGAGAAATATAATCAGATCTTCCCTTTCATTGTTTCTCTCATCTTTCTTTATTTTTTCCATGACTGAATCTTGGAAGGAGTTTGATCCTAGCTATTGTCCTCCAATTTTTT
>NW_021384544.1:0-233 GCF_001605985.2 Dendrobium catenatum | reverse complement strand
TTCTTTCTCCCCTGGCATACAGAATTTAAGTTCCTTCTTATTACAGTCTATGGTCACAAAGTGACTAGACAACCAATCCATCCCTAGGATCATATCAAACTCCGTTAAGGGCAATAACATAAGATCTGCGTCCAAATTTCTATCACCTACAATCATCTCCACATGACACCCCTTGTTGGTTTCCAACTGACTCCCTTTAGGCATCAAAACTGATAATGGTTTGGGCATACTTG
>NW_021384543.1:0-380 GCF_001605985.2 Dendrobium catenatum | reverse complement strand
CAACTCGCAAATAACGGAATCCTCAGCCCTCAGTAAGCCGGAGGGGGAGATCCCACACGCAAGAATAATTCCGACTCGCTCAAGAAAATTCTTTATAATTTGTGGCGCATATTTTCGGACTCCTGGAGCTTCGACGTCCGAAAATAGGGGGGCAACTGATACGACATCACAAAATCATCTTGATCGGGCACGAATCTCAATGCAAAAACTAGTTGGAAACTTCAAAAATTAAATTTTGGGAGCCTATGAACTCCGATTTCAGCGATCTTATGGTCAAACTGAGCGTCTTGGAAATACGAACCCAACGACACCAAGATCAACCCAATACGAGCCCAAACGAGTCCTAATCAAGGGTTCAAAGCGCTATTGAAAAGTTCAAA
>NW_021384542.1:0-285 GCF_001605985.2 Dendrobium catenatum | reverse complement strand
ATTAGTTGGATTTTTGGTGATGACGTGCAGAGTCTTAGGGTTACACATCACAAATTTATAGGAAACATTTTATTTAAAATAAATACATAAATAGTATATTATTCCAGCAAGTGTAATGATTGAGCATACATGTTCATTATATTGGACACTGATAGCTGACTTGTCAGCATCTAGACTTGATGCATTTATTATGTCTTTCATTTTTGGATAAATTATTTAGACATATTTTTCACATACAAATTTCTTCTCCATTTAGTTAATTTTAAGATATAACTACCTTTCTTC
>NW_021384541.1:0-241 GCF_001605985.2 Dendrobium catenatum | reverse complement strand
AAACACATTCAATACCTAAATCTAGGAGAGCCTTAGACTAAGTGGTGTGTGCACCTTAAGCATGCAATTAACTAATTAACATAATTAAGACAAAATTAGTGAATAATCAAGAAATGATTATTCACTAATCATCCCCTTTATTTCTATTCAAATATGCTTAATCAACATTTAAGATCTCAAATGACTTCTTAGACACTTAAAGATTTACATATATATAGTTTCAAAATATATATTAAAATAC
>NW_021384540.1:0-444 GCF_001605985.2 Dendrobium catenatum | reverse complement strand
ACATGGTTCCGCCCGTGGTGGGTACATTGTGTCCCTAGTCCATAATATAAGGGGAGTACTCTATCAATCAACATGCACATACAAGTATTTTGATCGAGTTATTTCATTCATATATCATTTAATAACTTTATATGTAATGTGAAACACTATATGCTAACTATTGTCCAATCCAAAATGACCAATCATTGGATATGAAAAGATAAGTCATGATTTAACTTGTAACATTAACTAAATAAGCATGTGTTAATATCCTTCTATGCATTTCATTTAAAAGAAAAAAAAAATATTACTATAATCTAAAAACATGAGTACTCAACTCATTCTTAAAAAGTCTTCCTTTTTGTTACCCGTAAACTCCACATCGTTTATTTTAATACCTATATCAATATACGATCTTATTATTTAATAATATTACAACAACAACAACAACAACATCAAGCCTTT
>NW_021384539.1:0-494 GCF_001605985.2 Dendrobium catenatum | reverse complement strand
AAGGTAATCTTGTTATGGCTTTTGCTACTCCTCTTAATAAATGTTTTGTTTTAGTAGTTGAATTAAAGGCTATTTATGAAGCTCTTAAAATCTGTCTTATATTTGAATATTTGAAAATTTGTTTAGAGATTGATGCCCTTATTGCTATCAAAGAGATTTCTGTTGAGAAAAAAGGTGATAAGAAGAATTCATTTTGAAGAATTGACTGTTTGGCTCTTTGGATTAAAGCTTGGGAGATAGTTTCTTTGGAGGCTTTTTTAGGATTTGTTTTTTATCTTTGTTATTTGTATTTAGGTAGAGAGTTAAGGCTCATTAGATTCTTAGTTTATTATTGTATTTTCTTTTTCTTTAATTGTATTTTCCTTTTATTTTAGTTGAGCCTATAGTCTCTTTAAAGATTCTTTGTAATCGCTTTTTTTAAATAAACGCGTAAGCCCCTTCAATGGGTTTTAACAAAAAAAAAAAAACCCTAAACCCTAAACCCTAAACCCTTA
>NW_021384538.1:0-241 GCF_001605985.2 Dendrobium catenatum | reverse complement strand
GTCGCTTACTAAGTGAATTGAAAGGGGAAGCAGAGAAAACAGTGAAGTTGATGGTTGATAACAAATCTGCGATTGCTATGAACAAGAATCCGGTGTACCATGGAAGGTCTAAGCATATTGATACTCGTTATCATTTCATCAGAAGTTGTATTGAGAAGAAACAGATTGAAGTCGAGTATATCAGAACAGAAGAGCAGTTGGCTAATATATTCACCAAGTCTTTGGGAAGAGTGAAGTTTAT
>NW_021384537.1:0-326 GCF_001605985.2 Dendrobium catenatum | reverse complement strand
TGAGATGAGATTTAAATACTTTCCTAAAATAGATTTCGTATTTTAGGAAAGATTTTGAATTTCAAATCCCTTGGATTTGAATTCAAAATTAATCCCAATTATAGGTAATCTATATTAGGAAATAAGGGAAAAGGAGGGAAAGGCCAAAGAGGGGCCGGCGGTTTGTGGATGGGCCGTGGATGATGGAGGGGAAAAGAAGGGAGGTGCGGGTGGGGGTGGAGCGGGGTTTAGCCGACGGTGAGGGTGGGTTTATGGTGTCCGGTGGCTTAAGGTGGGGTTTTGGCGAGGGAATCCGGTGGCTAGGAGGAAAAAGAGATGGAAAGAAA
>NW_021384536.1:0-592 GCF_001605985.2 Dendrobium catenatum | reverse complement strand
AATCAGGTTTAGTTTTAACCCTAAAATCCATAGGTTCTGTTTCACTTGAATCAGGTGACAAATTCGATTGACTTACATCCATCTCTAGATTAGCTGGATCGCCATCAAAATTTTCCAGAATTAAATCAGAATTATCCGGATTCATCTTAGTAATTAAATTAGAATCTTCCGATTGTAATTTCATTTTGATCAAGGTCAGATCAGTTTCTTTCGGAATTAAATTAATATCGTCCAGGCAGACCTTATCCAAAGAGATATCGTTAATGAGATTAGACTCAAGAGGGGCTAAGGTATTAAGGTTAAAAGGTTCTAGACCTCCTAAATCAGGGTTTAAGTCAGGCAGGGAGTCTAACTCAATCACTTTAGTTTCATCTTCAAAGAAGTCTTCTTCTGTTCTTCATTAGTGACATCACTAGCATCCACGAAATGGATGCACTCAGTCTCAGGTTCAGGGAACATCTTCTTCTTAATGTTTTACTTTATTAAAATCGTACTTGTAGGGTCAAGGACTGGGGAGGCTAGAGGTTGACTGGGACGACTAGAAGTGGGTCCAAGGGGGAGTCATAATAGACTGATCCAACTGTAGATCTAA
>NW_021384535.1:0-976 GCF_001605985.2 Dendrobium catenatum | reverse complement strand
TTATAGTTTAAAAGACATCAAAATATTCTAATTTTTTCCCTGCTCAGCTTGATCATATCATCACTGCACAGTAAAATAAACACAAATCTAACTGATATTTCAAAAAGTTTGTCCTGGGTTGGCTTGAACATATTTTTAACACAAAAAATATGATGCAATAAAACTTACATCGTGGAAACATTAACCCAACCCTGCTGCCAGAACAAAACAGTAAGCAAAATAGACCTCAAGACAATCAAATTACACTACAGGCCTATAAAAGTTAGGGGGAATTTTTCAAATAATCTAGACCAATAAAATTATGACTTCACAAATCGAGTACATAGAATCTCATAGTAGCAATTTCATTAATATAATTATCCATGAATCACACCAACTATACCGATAATACTGAGTGAAAAAAAATAGAGAGAGAATTCCAAAGTGAGAAGCTTTGAGATTTCGGTAAAATAAGCTTGAAGACATAAATTGCGTCTTAGAGCAACTTGAGTAAAATTGTATCAATTGAGCTCACTCCTCGATCCCCTATTTATAGATTTGGGCGGAGCTTGAGTGTTCCAAAATTGACTATATACTTGGATATATAAAAAAAAAAAAAAATACAATATTTTTGTAGTCGGATCAGAAAGTTCAACTTAATAAAGCTGCCTACCAAGCTTTGAAAAAATTGTCAACTTAGTACATGTTGATAGTTGGATAGCTGATCAATATTTTTCCTTGAGAAGTTTCCCCTCCTCGAGTAGTCTCCAAGCCAACTTCATAGAGAGTAGTTGCTAGGGACAACTAATGAGCTATACATATCAACCGGGATGAAGTCTAAGAACATAGTCGAGGTGAGTTCTCTTGTAAGTCAACCAATGTGAGACTAAATAGATAAAGTTAACATAATTTGAACCAGCTTGATTTACAAGAGATATTTGGATATATATTTAGTTATTCGATTCTCTTATAGCTAAGGAGGTTTAATGTAAAAAGA
>NW_021384534.1:0-431 GCF_001605985.2 Dendrobium catenatum | reverse complement strand
AGCTAATCGTCCCGTACGAACTAGGTTCGTCCGGTACAAACGGTTATTACAAAGGTCGGTTCTAAAAACTACTGAAAATCATTCTAAGTCGGTTAATCATTTGGACGAAAATTTATTCGTCTGGACAAAATTTTTACAGAGGACCGATCGTCCTGGACGATTATTAATTTCGTCTAGACAAAAATTTTCCAAAGGACCAATCGCCATGGACGATAATTTATTTTCGTCTGGATGAAAATTTTCCAGAGACCAGATCGTCCTGGACGATATTTAATTTCGTCTGGACAAAAATTTTACAGAGAACTAATCGTCGCAAACGATAATTAATTTCGTCTTGGATTAATAGGACTTAGAAAAATGTTTTAAGCAAGTTCCTATTCGTTCCATGTGCTCAATAGGAGATAACTATCTGATCGTCCAGTACGAACTGA
>NW_021384533.1:0-222 GCF_001605985.2 Dendrobium catenatum | reverse complement strand
CATTAACATTCCAAAAAACAAAATAATAATAAATAAAATTGGAGACATAAAAAACGTAATTCTGAACCTTAAGATCCAAAAAACCATTTGATATAATGCCTAGCAGTCTTTGCAAAAATTGATGCATTCCATCTGACCCCACATTTCCCTTACTGCCCACTAGATTTGTCCTCTAACCCAAAGCTCCCGGCCCAACCTAAGCATGTCTCTCCTCACACTATA
>NW_021384532.1:0-289 GCF_001605985.2 Dendrobium catenatum | reverse complement strand
TAAGACTGAACCCACCACCATTAACCAAGCCCTTACTAATGAGTTTTGGATTTTAGCAATGCAAGAACAATTGAATCAATTTGTTAGGAATGATGTTTTGGAGCTTGTGAAAAGACCTAAGGGACAAAGTGTAGTTGGGACAAAGTGGGTATTTATGAACAAGGTGAATGATTCAGGAGTGGTGGTAAGGAATAAAGCAAGATTGGTGGCTAAGGGGTACAATCAAATAGAAGGGATAGACTTTGAGAAGAATTTTTCCCCTGTAGCAAGATTGGAAGCCATTAGAGTG
>NW_021384531.1:0-282 GCF_001605985.2 Dendrobium catenatum | reverse complement strand
CTGGTGATTGAATAACCTTCCGCAACATTACGATTTGAAAAATTAACCATGGATCAAAATTCAAAAGCTTTTAAAAACTTATTTTATGAATCCTGCTCTGATACCACCTAAAAGTTTGTTAGGGATGTTAAGCTCTATAGAACTGGCCCAAGGCTAACTAAGAGATAGGTGAATTGGATAACTTTAAAACCAAGGATAAAACTCAAACCAAAATTACCACAGAAATCAAAGTGCGAAAATTAAATAATGCGGAAGTAATAATAAGAAAAGAACACATCGGAT
>NW_021384530.1:0-350 GCF_001605985.2 Dendrobium catenatum | reverse complement strand
CCAATTTCGTCCAGGACAAAATTGGTTCGTCCCGGGACAAAAAATTTCGTCCGATACGAACAATTATATCAAAAGTCGGTTTCGAAAACTGCAAAATATTGCCAGAAACTGCCATAGTCGGTTCCCATCGTCCTGGACAAACTGGACTTCGTCTTGATGAAATTTTTACAGTGAGAAACTCGTCGTGGGATGAAAAATGATTTCGTCTGGACGATTATTCCTTAAAAAAATTTTCCAGTTCAGTTCATGTCCATCATCCAGGACGATTGGCTCTCTGGAAAATTTTCGTCAAGATGAAATTAAATTATCATCTGTGGCGACTGGTTCTCTGGAAATATTTCGTCCTGGCG
>NW_021384529.1:0-356 GCF_001605985.2 Dendrobium catenatum | reverse complement strand
AAGGTCAGTATGAGGTTACTAGTGATCAATGGAGGTCATATGAACTATAGTCAATGGTCGACGGTGGTCAGAGGGACTGTCTCCAGTGATCAATGGAGATTAGAGGGACTATAATCAATGAATATGATGGTGGGTGAAACCTTAGTTGGTGAGTAACAAAGGTCGAAGAGAGTGTAATGGCTGAGTGATGAGAGGTTAGAGGGACAATAGTTAGCTGGAGATGAATGTTAGTGGGTGATGGAGGTTAGAGGACAGGTTGGAGGGACCATAGTTGGCAGGTGATGGAAGGTCAGAGGGATCATATTTGGTGGGAAATAGAGATCAGAGGGACATTTGTAAGTGGGCGATAATAGTCT
>NW_021384528.1:0-582 GCF_001605985.2 Dendrobium catenatum | reverse complement strand
TTCATTAGTTATAGTTGATCATTTATTCAATTTATGAACTATTCTCAAGTTAGCTCGACCTGATTTAGGTTTGACTTAATTCATGTTCAATTGTGACTAATTCATTAGTTATAGTTGATCATTTATTCAATTTATGATAGATCCGACGCAAAACCCTAGAAAAATACAAGTAGCAAGAGTGTTTCTTCTAAGCCTTTATTGTCAAGTACTCATCTACTACACAGTTATCATTGGCCTATTGGTTGAGAGCTAAGGCTTCCAACTAAGAGGTCTAGGGCTCGAGTCTGTGTGTATGCGTTGGGTGTGAGTTTGCCTTAAATGGCCTAAATGTCAAAAAAACAAAAAAATACTCCTCTACTAGCTCTTCTACTACCAACTTTAGAGCTCATTTTCCTAATTTGGAGCATTTAGAGTAGAATATGGATTATGCTTTAGTCAGTTCTATTTTACTCTTGCTTTTTGGTACATTTTACTTCAAAATTTTCCTTAAAATAGAAATTAATTTGTACCTGTAAAATATAGAACACTTCAAAAAAAAAAAATTAAAGCAAGTGGACTGTGCAGCTTAGCTGTTTATGCTTC
>NW_021384527.1:0-705 GCF_001605985.2 Dendrobium catenatum | reverse complement strand
AAATGTAAAGCATGCAAATAGCAACTATCTTAACATTAAAGACCTTATTGGGTTTATGCATGGCTAGCTACCTATCAAGTATCTTGGTATTCCTCTTTTTAACGCTCACAATAAATCCTATTTTTTTGATGATTTAATCACCTCTGTGCAGAAGAAACTTCAGTCTTGGGATTCTAATTTTTTTAGCTTTGGTGGTAGACTTACTCTCATTAGAAGTGTTATTTGTTCTCCATCTATCTATTCTTTCCAGACTTTACTTCCTACTAAAATGGTGTGTAATAGAATTGACAAAATCATTAACAAGTTATTTTTGGAAGGTACTAGTAATAACACCAAAATTGTTTAGGCCACTTGGGATAAATGTTGTGGGGTTTTAAAAGAGGGTGGCTTTGGTTGCAAAAGCATGGCTGACCTGGCCCATGCTTTTTCCTTCAAATCATGGTTTTATTTTCATGCCAAGCTATTGTTGTGGGATAAATTTATGTTTTCTAAATATTATGTTGGGAAACATCCTACTACTTGTTCTTTTAATCTTGGTTATTCTAAAGTTTGGCAAAGCATGTACAAGGTTAAGGGGGAAGTGGAGCCTCATCTTTCTTGGGGTCTTGGGGAAGGTAACATTTTTTTTCTGGTAGGACCAATGGTTAATCTCTTGCACTATTGACACCCTTATTTATTTCAATTCTACTGATGCGGTCAAGGTAA
>NW_021384526.1:0-1476 GCF_001605985.2 Dendrobium catenatum | reverse complement strand
TAAATTTAAATTTAATTAAATTATAATTTAAAATTAAATTATCAATTAATTTAAAATTCAATCAACCAATCTAACTCAAATAAAATAAAACAAAATGCATAAATAAAAACATTCACACTAATCAAAGAACTAAAACTCAAACTTTAACTCAAACAACTCTCCAACTCTCAAATACTCCACAATACATAACTCTACACAACACATTCTACAAGCTCTCCAAAATTCCCTCCTCTATGAGCTCCTGCAACAAATAAATTAAATTCATATAGCATTATAATTAAAATAATATGAAATTTAATGCTAAAGTAGAAAAATACTGCAGTAAACTACCAGTACATTGGTGCAAAAAAAGTAATCTATTAAAATAGAAAGAAAAATTACTATAGCAAAAGAACACTAGTATTACAACAACAACTAGTCAAACTAGTAAGTACAACTGCTAGTAAAGAATCAATTGAAAACCACGGTGGTCTAGTTTCAAACATTTACTGTCCACTCAAATAATCAAATTTAAACCTATGGGCAGCCTCATTTATAAGAACTTGGTTGTAAGACCCACTACCCGGAAACTTTCAAGGAAAATCAGTAAGCCCGACCTTAGGGAAAAGTCTTAGGTAAAATTTACCTAACTCCTAACCCCCAATTAAAACACCAACCACTTCTAATAGAAGTCGTAAGTTCGACATCTGAGAGAAATGTTTAGGTGATAATACAACCATAGACCCCTCATTCGGGCAACCTAGTCTATAGGGCTTGGTTGTAAGACCTACAACTCAGGGCACTTAGCATATAGGACTAGGTCGTAAGACCTATCATTAGACAACTTCAACGGAAGCAATAAGACCTACCCAACTGAAATCTTTAGGCTACCATTAGTAGAGGCCGTAGGTCCCTATAAAAGTCTAATCAAATAAAACAACTCTTGTTGAAAAAAATTAAGGTAAAAACCTCAAGAGGGAATTTCATCTTTAAATAATGCTTTGAAGTACAATAATTATGATTCCTATGTTGAAGCATGTGGAATTTCTATCGTAGGATTTCCCACCCAAGTAATTAAAGCCTTCGGGCATCCTAGCTTATAGGGTTAGGTTGTAAGACCCGCTATCAAGCTACTTCTAAGTGAACACGTATGTCCCACGTATTAGGAAATTATTAAATAAAAATTGATGATCCTAAACTCCAAACAATCAAAATTTAAACCTATGGGCATCTTGATCTAAATATTAAGTTGTAACACCCATTTTAGGGTAACTTCCTAAGGGAAATAATAAGTCCAACTCAAATAATTAAAACCTTCGGGTAGCCTCACTATAGAAATAGGTTGTAAGACCTATCCTTGGGCAACTCACAAATAGAGCAATATGCCCCAACCTAAATCAAAGTACCCTGGTTACTTTCTACGAAAGTCGTAAATCCCGGCCTAAAATCTAAGTACATGGGCTACTTCCTAAAGAAGCTGTAAGACCCGCTCCAAAC
>NW_021384525.1:0-228 GCF_001605985.2 Dendrobium catenatum | reverse complement strand
ATTAGTTAGCACGAACTAGAACTCACAAAGAGATCTATTCTTCTCCGGCGAACTCACTAAGAGATCGAGGAGGGTGAAGAACTCACTAAGAGATCTTCTTGAACTCACCAAGAGAACACATAGTAGTAAATTTTCATTTCATTCAAAACTAAAAACTATTACATGAGAAAATGGCCCTATAAATAGGCCTCCAAAATGTCAAGAAAGCAAAAGACTAAAATGCCCCTC
>NW_021384524.1:0-254 GCF_001605985.2 Dendrobium catenatum | reverse complement strand
AGAAAAGTGTGTATGGTAGGTGTCCTCGGACGAGGACACCGTGGTCGTATTTTTTCGTCCCCCACCACGCTAAGAAAAACGTGTTTGGGTCTTCGGTACTTGTTGCAAAAGAAAAGCAATTGTTTCCCCGCAAGCGGGTACTTATGAGTATCCCCACTTTGTCGTACGCATCGCATCTGGTTCTTATCCCACCACGCTAAGAACAGCGTGCATAGGCGATTTTCTGGTGCGCCACGAACTCTGAAGAAGGGATT
>NW_021384523.1:0-441 GCF_001605985.2 Dendrobium catenatum | reverse complement strand
AGTGCCCATATAAATGTAGATTTGATAAGCACTTAAAGAAATTCTAGACTTTGAAGCCACCTATTTCTAAGAATGGGGTAGACACCAGAGCTACTATGATTGGATAATTATAATTGAAAAAAAAAATGAATTGGATAAAATATCCTTTTAATATACGTCCATATTTAGCTATTTTTATGTTGAAATGTAAGGTTAAATGATGGTGGTGTTAACCTAATTCTTGCTTGAGGTTAATCAATCCAAATCAAACCCAAAACAAAAACAAAATTCAACATCTTAACCCAAAATGAAGGGCAAAAGCCTATGCTCTATAAACCTTTTTTTTATTTTTCAATCACCATAAAAAAAAAAAAAGCTAAATGGCCTCCGATTCATGAGACATCTCATTCCCCTCCCATTAATCAAATAAAGCCTACTCAAAGCAACCCTAAACCAGCCCAA
>NW_021384522.1:0-263 GCF_001605985.2 Dendrobium catenatum | reverse complement strand
GATAGAAATACCACCGTGAATAATTTTTTCAATCAATGATTTTCGAATTTTATTTTATTATATTCCTATTTAAATTAAAGCATTAAGATAATTGGGAACATTTGTATAATTTTGATACATAGTCAAAAAATTATCTTGATCGGGCACGAATCTCGATGCAAAATTGAGTTGGAAACTTCTAAAATTAATTCGGAGGCCATCTCAACTCGGATTTCAGCAAGCTTATAGTCAAACTGAGCGTCTCGGAAATACGAACCCAACGA
>NW_021384521.1:0-224 GCF_001605985.2 Dendrobium catenatum | reverse complement strand
GTGTTTGCATTGTAGTTTTTCTTCTTTTGCTTTTTTTGCTTTTAGTTGCTCCTCCTATTTGTGTTGTCAAAAGGGGGAGAAGTTTGTTGTAATGCCTGTTATCTAAATGCATTCCTTTTGTTTCGTACTTGCTTTTAGTACCTTTTTTTCCCGTGTTTAATTTAAAAAATAATAATAATAATAAAACAAAACAAAAAAAACAAAAGAAATGTTTTTCTTTCTTA
>NW_021384520.1:0-2270 GCF_001605985.2 Dendrobium catenatum | reverse complement strand
TCAGTTATAGTAGTCAATTACTAAATTGCCCTTGACCATTACATAAAGTGGTCAGGTGGCAGTAACTAGTGAAATGAGGCTGGTGTTGCTCGGCAGAGTCTGTTGGATGGCGGCGAGATCAGATCCACTCCGGCTAATGATTCCAGCGGCTTGTTTGGCTCGGGTTCAAGTTAAATGTCCTTGTCACCATCCCTCAAGCTAGTGGTCTGGAGGACCAGAAGCTTGTCCCATAAAAGAGATAGTCGAGAGGAAGAGAGAGACTTAGTAAAGATGTCCGCAGGTTGATCGAGAATAGAGATGTGCCGAACAGTAATATGTTGTTATTGAATGCAGTCTCGGATGAAATGGTGATCCACTTCGATATGTTTGGTTCGGACATGGAAAATTGGATTGCAGGAAATGGACATTGCGGAGACATTATCACAGAAAAGTTCGGTAGGCGGTAGGTGGATGAGGAAGTCTTGACAGAGACGCCGGGTCCAGATAATGTCAGTTGCAGCCGCGGCCATGGAACGATATTCTGATTCGGTCGAGGATCTAGGGACAGTTGTCTGTTTCTTAACAGACCAAGATAATAAAGCAGTGCCGAAGAATAAACAATATCCAATGGTGGACTTCCGATCCAGCGGATCCCCTGCCCAGTCTGAGTCGGAGTATGCCGAGAGAGTAAGTTCGGTTTTAGGAAGAACCAAGCTGTAATTGACAGTGCCTTGTAGATAACGCAGAATGCGTTTAAGTAGCTGAAAATGCAATTGCAGAGGAGCGTGCAGATGTTGACATATTTTGTTAATGGCAAAGGCAATGTCTGGTCGAGTCGATGTGAGATACTGGAGCGAGCCTGCAAGTGTTCGAAAGAGTTCAGGCTGAGCGAACGGCAGGTGTAAAGCAGGATCAGTTGGATATTTGGAGGGAAGAGGTGTGAGAAGTGGTTTGCAGTTTGTCATGGAGGCTAGATTGAGAAGATCCAGAATATAAGAGCGTTGAGACAAGTGGTAGCTGTCGGCATAGCGATGAAATTCAATGCCAAGAAATTTGGATAGGCGTCCAAAATTTCTGGTATAAAAATTGCTTTTGTAAATTGGAGATCAGCATATGGATAAATGGAGAATCATTACCAATGATGAGGATGTCATCAACATAGACAAGTAAATAAATGTGCTTGTTATCATGGTGGTAATGAAAGAAAGACCGGTCTGTCGAGCTGGGTGAAAATTGTTGTTGTCGAAGGTAGGCAGAGAGCGTCGCAAACCAGAGACGGGGAGCTTGCTTCAGCCCGTATATGGCTTTGTGGAGCAGACAGACGTGATTAGGACACGTTGTGTCTTCAAAGCCCTGTGGTTGAGACATATAGACGGGTTGATCCAATTTGCCGTGTAGAAAGGCGTTCATCACATCGAGTTGATGAACGGGCCAGTTGTAGTGTAAAGCAACTAGCAGGAACAATCGTATGGTTGTAAATTTAACCACATGACTGAATGTCTCAAGATAATCAATACTATATTGTTGTTTAAAACCCTGAGTGACGAGTCTCTCTTTGTGCTGAGCGACGGTGCCGTTGGCGAAGAATTTGAGCTTGTAAATCCATTTGCAGCCAATGATTGTCTGATTGAGCGGCGGTGGCACTAAAGACCAAGTACCCTAATCTTGTAGAGCTTGAAACTCAGTGGACATGGCTTGACTCCATTGGTGATCTTTGTTGGAAGTGGTGAAGCAGGTAGGAGGTGTTTGTAAAGAGTGAGAAAGATCAAAAATGGTGCGGGGTTTAAGATGGCCAGTATGGAATCTGGTAAGCATTGGATGTTTGTGTGGTGGTTGGACAGGGAAAGACTGAGATGAGGAAGAGGTGGTGGTTGGGGTAGTTAAATTAGGAACAGGGGAAGACGAAGTAGAGGTAGACATTGTGGGTGGAGAAGTGGGTTTAGTAGGAGTAGAAGTATCTGGTGGGGTTGTAGCTGTAGTTTGGTAGGGAGGAAAATATGGGAGAATGGGTGTGGAGGGTGGTATGATCGAAGTGGTGTTAGTGAAGGAGGGAAACAAGTTTTCATTAAAAACAACATGGTGGGAAGAGAAAATTTTGAAGGTGATGGGATCAAAACATTTATAGCCCTTCTGATTTTTGCTATATCCTAGGAAAATGCAGGGGATAGAACGCGGGGCTAATTTATGCGGTGCTAGGGGTTTGATCAAGGGGTAGCACCGACATCCGAATGGACGAAGGAGTGAGTAATCAGGTGGAGTCTTATAGAGGAGATGATAGGGAGATTTGGATT
>NW_021384519.1:0-376 GCF_001605985.2 Dendrobium catenatum | reverse complement strand
ACCCTCAAGATGATATCATTCAGCGGCTAAATCTACTTGAAACTCTACTAGACTACCATATCCAACCACAACACCAACAAAAAGAGGATGACATACAATGGTTTGGAGAAAAATTTTCCATGATAGATAACTAATTTGCCTCCATCTATTAGTTCTTTTGGAAACCACCACCTTGTTCTAATCAACATCCACCTTTCCATTATTTTATGTCTACTGTGTCTTTCTTTTTTTTGTACTATTTTCTCTATTTTTGTGTTAGGAGAACATGTTTTGTTATTTAGCTTTTATTGTATGTCCATTCTTTTGTATATGTGTCTATTTTTGTTTAATAGAAATTCCTATTTTTTATTTGTTTTTTTTTTTTTCTTTCTTAAAA
>NW_021384518.1:0-262 GCF_001605985.2 Dendrobium catenatum | reverse complement strand
CTATTTAGTCAGAGGAGGTAGTCGACCCAACCTGACAAAAGGATCTTTGTTGGCAGCCATGGGTTGCTTCGTCCAAGGGTACCTTGTAGACCTAGGGTGAATGTTTGTCTAAGGGAACGAATTTGAATCCACCTTAACTAACAGAGGGTTTTATGCCCTATCGATCATATCCTATTGATTCATATCTGTGGGCTCCGAAAATTCGTCCCCGGCCTCCGCTCGCGCTTTTCTTTTTATTCGGCGAGGGAGTTTTAACGGAATA
>NW_021384517.1:0-202 GCF_001605985.2 Dendrobium catenatum | reverse complement strand
TTCGTCAACCCGTTAGTAGGGACTGTAGGAAATACGAAGGCTAATTTGACACGACCAGTTCAAGTGATCGTAGTCCACAGAATTCTCCCAAAATGATTGGAGAATCAAAGTTACAGTGGAAGGATGAGTCTCGAGCAACTACAAAATGTTCGTAGGCTCCAAAATCTAAAACCATGAAGGATGACTCAAAATATGTCAACTT
>NW_021384516.1:0-328 GCF_001605985.2 Dendrobium catenatum | reverse complement strand
CAATAGTCTGACGGATCTGACAATAGTGGTCTACCAGCAAAGGTCCAACAATGGCGGTTGGGTGGTGGTCCAATGATAGCTATCAGATAGATAGTGGTGCGGTGGTGATAGTGCTCGGGTGGATCTCCATGATTCTTCAAGCCTTTATGTACTCTTGTATCTCTAGCCTATGACCCCCTTTATTTAGATATTGGTGACCTATTCATAGATTGTTGAGATTGGCATACCTCGAGCACTCCATTACACAACCCCTTAAGAATGTATTGGAGTAGATGCTCAGCTATGTAAATTTCATGAAACAGATTCTATACAACATATAAAAAAAAAC
>NW_021384515.1:0-273 GCF_001605985.2 Dendrobium catenatum | reverse complement strand
TTTTTGGGCTCCATTTTAAAATTTCAAAATTCATGAAAAAAAAAAATTTTGCAGGACCTATAAAAAAACTAAAAAGGCGGGCGGCATTGTAGTCGCCACCCACATAGTTCACAAATAAAACTATAACTACAGTTAGTTGTAGCTAGATGCATTGTGAAAGTGCTCTGATAGCACTTGAAAGTTCATTAGGGATGTTAGGCCCTATGAACTAGCCCAAGGTTAATTAAAAGAGAGAAGTGAATTGGAAAAGAAGAATCTTTAAATCAAAACACA
>NW_021384514.1:0-246 GCF_001605985.2 Dendrobium catenatum | reverse complement strand
GTCGCTTGGGCCTCTTGGAGTTGTCGGGTTGCTGTTGTTGTAAGCCTGTCATGCTGTATAACTATATTCATGTATTATACTACTGTTGAATAAGTTGATGCTTAATTGCTTATGTTATTATGGAATATTGGAATATGGAGAATAAGATGAAATTTTGCAATATTTATTTGCTTATTTGATATTATCATACTATCTAATCATAGGGATCAAGTGTTATGAGTTGTTGATGCATGTTGTTGATGCATG
>NW_021384513.1:0-204 GCF_001605985.2 Dendrobium catenatum | reverse complement strand
AAATTATTATAATATAACCTATTCTACACAATCTTGATTCTTGAATCTTTATTGGATGGTGCATGGTATTCCTAAAAAGGTAGTACAGCCACAAATAAAAATATATTGCAAATACAAGTAGATAACAGGATGTGAGCCATAATATTTATTATTATAAAAACATAAACTCATAAGGTCGAGTTGTAATAATATAATGTTGGATAA
>NW_021384512.1:0-431 GCF_001605985.2 Dendrobium catenatum | reverse complement strand
CGCGGGCGTATTCTCTGCGGCCCCAGCTCCCAGTCTGTGCATCAATCCACAGAGGAGTGCCAAATCTTGAAGTAATCCTAGCAATGTTACATTCGTCCCAATACAGCAGGGGCAGGTTAGGCAATCGAATCCACACCGGAGAAGACAGACCCTCCATCGAAGCTGGAGAGAAGTCCGGTGACCACCTGTCAAGCCCCACCAAGCTACCTCCAATGAACTACGGCCCTCCACTTAGGACAGCATCCCTTGCCTCCATCGCAGCAAAAATACAAGCAAAGCAGCCATGGCCGAGCATGGTGATTTGAAAGTCCCCAAAACGGCCCCATTGCCATTGAATATCCGCTTTCAGAGTGTAGAACGAGGAGCTTCTACCAATAATCTTTCCCACTACCGTACGATCCAACATGTCCATATTGGCCTTCACCCACTCC
>NW_021384511.1:0-502 GCF_001605985.2 Dendrobium catenatum | reverse complement strand
GGAGATGATTTGATTATTATGCAGATTTATGTTGATGATATATTATTTGGAAGTACAAATGAAATTTTATGTCATAAGTTTTCCTCATTAATGTCAAAAAAATTTGAAATGAGTATGATGGGAGAACTCACCTTTTTCTTAGGACTTCAAGTAAAACAATTAGAGTCTGGCACATTCCTATGTCAAACCAAATACATAAATGAATTATTAGAAAAGTTTGATATGAAGAGATTCAAATTGAGTAAAACTCCTATAAGCTCATCAATTAGACTTGATTTAGATGAATCAGGATAACCAATAGATCAAAAACTTTATAGGAGTATGATTGGTTCACTTTTATATCTTACTGCTAGTCGGCCTGATATTATGTTCACTGTATGTTTATGTGCAAAATTTCAAGCTAATCCTAAGGAATCACACTTAATAGCAGTTAAGCAAATATTTCACTATTTGATTGGAACTCAGAAGTTAGGCTTATGGTATCCCAAAAATTTATTATCAT
>NW_021384510.1:0-207 GCF_001605985.2 Dendrobium catenatum | reverse complement strand
ACTTTGCTTTCTTGCTTTTCAGTACTTTACTCTGCCTACAGTAGTTGGATTAATTCAATTTATTTATGATGCACTGACTACTCATATGTCTGTTTGTAGTTGTTTGTAACCAGTGGTTGCAGTAATTGTTGCTTGCAGTTGCAGAGGATAGGGTCCAAAAGTAGTTGTAAGAGCTTTTACAGGGGAGCCTTAAAGAGCATGTAAAGG
>NW_021384509.1:0-355 GCF_001605985.2 Dendrobium catenatum | reverse complement strand
CTCAGATTGAGTCAAATTTGGTGTCGTTGGGCTCGTATTTCCGAGACGTTAAGTTCGACTATAAGTTAGCTAAAATCAGAGTTTAGATGATCCCATATTTAATTTTTGAAGTTTCCAACTTGATTTTTGCCTTGAGATTCGTGCTTGATCAAGGTAATTTTTTGATGATATATTATTTTTTAGCCTATTAAAAACAAATCCACACACATAACATATGCAAACTTCAAACTTAAGGCTAAAAAATATTCAACATCAGCTAATTTATCTCCTGTATTCTAGAATAGAAAGGTAAAGAGCCCCCATGTAGAGAACACATAAGAGCATATATATTTTCATTTCAGAAAAATCAATCAAC
>NW_021384508.1:0-616 GCF_001605985.2 Dendrobium catenatum | reverse complement strand
AAATTTATGCAATCCCTTAATAGATAGATTAAAAGTAGAAGACTTAGGAATCCATTTCCAAAAGTCAAGTGCAATAATTATGGATTGTTTGGACATATAGCTCACACCTATACTTTGAAGAAGAAATCTTATTTGGTGTGTAAACCCAAGATACATAAACCTAGATAAATCATACATGCATCTAATTATAAATTGTCAAAAGGAGAACCTAAACTTGTGTGGGTTCCTAGATCTAATGTTTGATAATTTTGTAGGGTCGCTCTCGCACAAGATTTCATGAGAGAATATGGTACCTAGAAAGCGGATGTTCAAAGTATATGATTGGAGATACTGCATAATTCATATTGCTGGAAGACAGGAGTGGAGGCAAGATTACACTTGGAGATAACACCATCAGAAAGGTGATTGATGATTGAAAATCTTATAAACTTTTTCATTGGAAATGTGTTATTGGTAGAAGGCTTAAAATATAATTTATTAAGTATTAGCCAGCTATGTGATAAAGGATACTGTGTAAATTTTTTTCCTACTAGCTGGATATTAAGCCTAAATGGAAATGATGTTTTGAATGGTATAAGCGTAAACAATGTGTATATGCTAGACTTCAATTGCATTA
>NW_021384507.1:0-326 GCF_001605985.2 Dendrobium catenatum | reverse complement strand
CCAACAGATGAATCCCGAGCTTTGTCCTCTAAAATTTCTCTCCCTCTCTCTTTCCTCTTCTCTTCCCCTTCTCTCTTATCCGGCTAGGTGGCTAGGAAAAATGGATTTTGCATATGGTTTTAGATATTTTATTATTTAAAAACTATTAATCTAACCAAGTGCCATGATATTCAACTCCCCAGCACCACTGCCTATGTTGCACGGACACGGACACTGCGACACGGACACGATACGGACACGGGACACGGCTTTTTTTAAAATATAGGACACGGGTACGGCGCGGACACGGCAATACATTTTTTTTATATAGTGTATATATATTAATA
>NW_021384506.1:0-921 GCF_001605985.2 Dendrobium catenatum | reverse complement strand
CAGCTGAAGCAAGTTTTAAGGTGGTGGAATAAGAATGCATTTAAAAACATTTTTGCTAACATTAAAGAAGCTGAGAAGGAGGTGATTGAGTTAGAGAAAAGGTATATGGATAATCCGATTAATGATAATACTTATGCCCTGAATGATGCTAAAAATAATCTTGCTATTTTGCAAAAATAAGAGGAAACTTATTGGAAGCAGAAAGCTGCTTCTAAGTTGATTGTTGAGGGGGATAGAAATACTAAGTTTTTTCACACTTTAGTTAACAAGAAAAGAGTTCAAAATCATATTTTTAAAATTATGGGAGAGGGAGATGTTCTTATTGATAAAGAGGAGGAAAGTTTTATTTCGGGTGTTGATCATTTCAAGCAAATTTTTAATAAGGATACTATAACTACTCCTATTGCAAATCCTTTCATTATTCCTAAGTGCATTAGTGATAAGGATAATCAAATGTTGATTAAACCTCCATTTGAGGAGGAAGTGTGGAATACCATTAAAGATATGAATAGTGAGTCTACTGTGGGGCTTGATGGTTTTACCACTAAATTTTTTGTGAATTCTTGGAATATTATCAAGCCTGATATTTTAGATGCTGTTAATGACTTTTTTAATGGGACCCCTTACCCTAAGTTCTTTTCTGCTACGAATATTGTTTTAATTCCTAAAAAGGAGGGGGCTAATATGTGGAACGATTTCTGGCCTATAAGTTTTTGCTCTTTGTTTAATAAATTGATTTCTAAAATTTTTGCCACTAGACTTGTTGACATCTTACCTAAAATAATTTCTGTTAATCAAACTGGTTTTGTGAAAAGGTAGAAGTATTTTTGATAATATTCTTCTTGTGCAAGAGATGACTCATGATATCAATTTCAAGGGTAAAAGTGGCAACATCATTCATAAACTCGATATTTCTAAAGC
>NW_021384505.1:0-220 GCF_001605985.2 Dendrobium catenatum | reverse complement strand
CTACAAGCTCAGAGAAATCAGTGATACGGAACGGTATTAGGGGCTGCCTCAGAATATCTCGTAATCCCCTCATAAATCTGTAGCACCTCTCAGCAGAAGTACTAACCAGCTGCGAAGCATACCTGGCTAATGCAGTAAACTCAGCCTCGTACTGCATCACCGTCTTGCTCCCCTGAACAAGTTTCAGAAAACTCTCCTGCATCTGCTGTCGTGCAGAAGG
>NW_021384504.1:0-304 GCF_001605985.2 Dendrobium catenatum | reverse complement strand
GGGTAAGTGCTTTACCTCTCCTCCTCTCTCCCTCTCTCTCTCTCTCTCTCGGTCAGAGAAGGTCGGAGAAGCAATGAGGTCGGGCAAGGGTAGAGGTTTGCGGGAGTTCTCTGTTTGTGCTTGGCAGTGGGATGAAGATGGAAGGAGATGTTGAGTGGAGGAGGCGAATGTGTCGGATGGGGTCGTTGGCTTCGGTGGAGATCGGGAGTGTGGAGCCGAGACTGGGAGAGCAGCGAATGGCATTCGGCTTCTATTTAACGACGCTTGTGGTCGTTCGATCGAGGCAATGTCGCAGGATTTACGG
>NW_021384503.1:0-287 GCF_001605985.2 Dendrobium catenatum | reverse complement strand
GAAAAAGAGACGGTGAATTGGAGAAGAAAATACCTAGCCGAACGAGTGAGGGAGACGAACTGAAGGTGAATCAGAACCTCTTCTCGCGACCTGTTGTTCTCAAAGATGAAAAAGATACGGTGAAATGGAGAAGAAAACTCCTAGCCGAGAGAGCGAGAGAGACGCTGTATAAACTTAAATAAATAAACTTTAAATCCTAAAAATCAATAAAAAAAATTTATAAATTTAAATGAAGCTGTTATCAACACATAACAAAAATCAAAATCAAAATTTATTTAAGTTTTCTT
>NW_021384502.1:0-350 GCF_001605985.2 Dendrobium catenatum | reverse complement strand
AATGCCTAACTAAAACATAAATAATTTGTTATTTGTTCTGTTTTCAATAATAGATATTACATAAGTATTTGTTTGCATTCATGTATTAAATCAATTATAAATATAAATTTATGAGTTGAGAAGATAAAAGAAGAATAAGAAGAAGCTCACTTATATTTGGAGGGAAAACAAGAAAGGAGAAGGCTTCTCTATTGTTAGCTTCCGGTCGAAAGAGAAAGAAAGGTTGACAGTTAGGACTTTAGAAGAAAGAAGAGGGCGTAGATGGTTGTTGTTGGCTGCTCGGAAGGAAGGGATGAGATAGGAGTGTGATAGCCTAGTGTTAAGATAGTTGCTATTTGCATGCATTACAT
>NW_021384501.1:0-253 GCF_001605985.2 Dendrobium catenatum | reverse complement strand
AACTTGTCATCCAGTAGAATTTGACCTTGAGACCCTTTCTAAACCTCTTAATCAAATCAATATCCTTTTTTATAACTTGTTGACTAGTAAAATACCCTTTCTCAGGCCAAGTTTGACCCAGGATTGACCAAGGGTCAAAATAACTAAAATACCCTTTAAAGGGGTTTTTTGGTCTTTTCTCAAAAATTCATTATCACCTTCCCATATCAAACTTTTAAACATACTCGAATGGATCCTAAAGATCTTTAGGAAT
>NW_021384500.1:0-438 GCF_001605985.2 Dendrobium catenatum | reverse complement strand
AGAAATTTTAACAAATAAGTGGAACGACCGATAATAGATGTTTTCTTGAGACGCTATGTTGTGAAGTGCTGCGACACCATGCTCTTAGATTTACTTGGATTTGAGTGAATGTTGAGGTGTTGAGCGTTGAGGTAACAGAAAACATTTTGCAAATAGGGTTGCATGGGTGGATAATATTTATCAATTCACTTTCATTCATATTACTAACAAAGTGATAATTTGGAAGAAATTTTAACGAATAAGTGGAACGACCGAGGGAAAGAGGGAATAATATTTGTTAATTTTTTTTTTCATTTTTTTTTTTTTTACTTCATTTAAAGCTAAGAATATTTTCATAAAAGGAAAAGGAAGAGATTTAAAAGCGAAGGGGAAGATATTTTGAGAAAGAAAATAAAAAAGACTTTGGGATTTAAAAAATTTCATTCTTGTAAGTAAAAT
>NW_021384499.1:0-573 GCF_001605985.2 Dendrobium catenatum | reverse complement strand
GCTTATTGTAGAAGTGGACGAGAGAAAGTATGAAATGGAATTGGGTTGAGTCAAAAAGGTGCATTATCTTATAATTTATCTCGCTTTGGATTAAAATGCGAGATGGAGTTATTTTGGCGGAAGAAAAACGAGGAAAGGATTCCTCATTTGCCTTAGACAGGAAGTTTTCTGAGGCATTCCTATTGGGCTTCTTCACTAACACCTTTTGTCTCTTGCTTGATGAGGCCATTGATGATTTGAAGTAGAAAGGGATTGAAAGAGAAGTTTGGAAGTGTGATTGTTGAGTTAGAAAGCCTTCATATTTAAAGAAAAATGATATGTTCGTCCTGGACGAAAACAGTTCGTCCTGGATGAAAATCATCATTCATCGGGACGAAAATATTTCGTACAGATGATCCATTTCGTCCAAAATGTAACGGCTTTTCGTAATCAACACAACTTACGATGCATCCCTTCGTACAGGCTTTTTGACTTGACCGATCATACAGACGAAATAATTTCGTATAGATGATCCAAAAGTAACTTATTTTCCAGTATCTTGAAAATCGTCCCCTACAATGAAACGACATTTGT
>NW_021384498.1:0-306 GCF_001605985.2 Dendrobium catenatum | reverse complement strand
CAGGGTGAATGGATTATGATGGCTTCATTTTTTACTTTCATCATTCTTTGTTTTTTTTTTCATATATATATTTTTTCTTTTTAAAGTATGAAAAAGGCAAAAGTTAGTCATTTTAGTGGCAAGTGTAAGAAAAAGAAAAAGGACCCTTATGCAAGCATTCACAAAAAACTTTTGAGCAAGAGGATGCACTTTCATTTCTCCTGTTAGCACCTTTCTGTCTTCAACATCACTATCTCTAGCAATAGTCGTGGTCAGTGATGCTATACAATTTTTTTTTTTTTTTCAGTGATGCTATACAATAGGGGG
>NW_021384497.1:0-1511 GCF_001605985.2 Dendrobium catenatum | reverse complement strand
CTCTACTAACATGCCCATTTAAATCTCCTCAAATAAAAACTCTTTCTTCAAAAGATATCTTTTGTATTAATTATTCTAAGTAGTTCCAAAATTTTAATTTTGAACACGTATCCAAACCTACTTGAGAATTATAAGCACTTACATTATTAATAACATTAGCATCAACAATAATTTTTAAAGCTATAATTCTATCTCCAATTCTATTAATTTCCACAGCGTTATCCTTCAAAATCATATCTATAATCACACATGCACCATTTTTAGCATGACTCCTATCTAAATATCATAGTTTAAGTCCTAAACTATCAATCTCCTTAGCCTTCTCTTCAACCCATTAAGTTTCCTAAATGCATAGAATATTTATCTATGATGCACAGACACAGATATCGCAATACGGACAAGACATGACACGGGACATGGCTATAATTGAAAATATAAGACACGAGTATGGCGCAAGCACAGCATTACTATTTTCAAATAATATAAAAATTAATATAACATCATATTAGAAATGACAAACAATAATAAATCAATGTCATAATTACTTGTCTAACTTATAATATAAAACAACAAATATAAAATGTCTAGTATAATCACAAAAATATAAACAAAAAACTATTTAGTACAACATTAAGCTTCAACTAAAATGCACATACATAGACACAACGATACATACATGACACAGACACAGGACACATGAATTATTAAAAATATAGGATACAAACACGAATTTGACATAGTATTATATTTTGTCTTAAAAATAACTTATAAAAATTAAATAAGTAAAATATTAAAAAATAATTGATAATTAATAAATCATTTAACTAGGATTTATACTTAAAATAATTAATATTAAGATGTTGAGATTCGGACATATATGTCAAGTCAGACAGCGAGTGGGGAGACAAAAATGATGTCGAGAGTCAAGCATCAATGTTGTGGAATAGGAATTGGGCATTGATGTTGAGACAATGTCGGTCTTCGATGTCAAGACAATGTCGATCAAAGATGTTGAGATGACGTTGGATAAATATGAGATGTAGAGAAAGCGCAGGGGTTTTGATTGTAAGGGAACCTATATTCCAAATTTCTATCCTAATTTTAGTTTGATAGACTAGCTTATTTGTTCGCATTCATCCATGATGTGAGAATCTTTGCTTATTTAATACTACACCCGGTGCTGGTGCAACAACCCTTGAACACTTCTTATTGTATTAATGCCACATAGTGCGTCGCTTCTAGAGAACATTCTAGCATTAATATAATGTATTAAAGGAATCATGTCTTGATTATTTGATAAGTTTTATGCTGGATGTCGAGTACCTAACACAGCCCTGCACTTTTATTATCTAGGGTTGGGACCAAAAAACATGTTTCATAGGGAAAAAAATGAAAAAAAAAAAGTTATTACAAATAAGACAAGCCTTTTTTGGAAAAAAAATTATTGTTGATATAATATATCCCGTAAAAAATAAAGTCATTGTTACACCCACTAAATGAACAATTTGTAA
>NW_021384496.1:0-388 GCF_001605985.2 Dendrobium catenatum | reverse complement strand
GAATATGCAGATAGTTGAGTTTCTTTCTTTAGCTCTTTCTCACTATTCTGTTTTAGTCAAGTGAGCTTTGAATCTTCTTCGTTCGTTGTTTCGATTTGGTCAATTTGGTCAGACGAATGATGGGTTTATTTCTTTCTTCTGTCTCACCATGTTTGCATGATTGGGTGATCATTGCATAACTTATTAATTATTGTGTGAGTGAGTGGTTATTGCATGATCATATGATTGTAATGTGATTATTGCATGATTGATTTAATTATTGTATGAGTGTATGATCATTGGCATGATTATATGATTGTGGTGTGATTCAATGATTGATTGGTTGTCGTATGAGTGTATGGTCATGGCATGATTATATGATTGTTGCATGATCACTTGCTTATTAGCA
>NW_021384495.1:0-318 GCF_001605985.2 Dendrobium catenatum | reverse complement strand
ATATCCCTCACCAAGTAAAAAGAATAGAGTCACAAACGGAATTAGCCAGACTAATTAAGCATTGAATAGAATAAGTAGAACCAACTTCAATACAGATAGTAATAATATCCAAAGAAATACATAATTTAATCCCATAGATAATAGCCGAGAGCTAAGCAAAATTCTCATCACGCTATTATAAGAGACCAGCAAAAGCCATAATAATGTTACAATAATTTTCCCTGTCCCACCATAACCCTACTGATTAACAATACCCTTCACATTCAGTTTATAAGTGTTAATGGGGGGTTTAATCCAGCAAATAATTCTAGATCCAGA
>NW_021384494.1:0-222 GCF_001605985.2 Dendrobium catenatum | reverse complement strand
TTGAAGGAAAAATTGTTTATAATAAAAAATATATTATAACTTTAATCAAATGTTTTAAATATATATTAATTTATTTATTTAAAAAAATATTTAAATTTTGTGTGATTTGAACCGGCCGGTTCAAACATAATCGGGCCGGTTTGCCGGTTGAACCGGCGGTTCTGACCGGTTCAGTCCGGTTCAATGCAGAAGCGGTTTTAAGACTGAACCGGACCGGTCTTA
>NW_021384493.1:0-646 GCF_001605985.2 Dendrobium catenatum | reverse complement strand
GAGATTCACTTTTTCATGAAGTGTTGGCTGCTAAGTACGGAAAAAACTGGAAACAAGTAACAATAGAGTGAATTTCTCCTCTTCTTGGAAATTATTGAAGGAAGGGTGTAAAATGTTAAAACCAATTGTTAGATGGACATTGGTTGATGGAGAAGATGTAGATGTTTTTAATGATACATGGATTTTGGACAAATGCATTAATCGTTGGCCTACTTTTGTTGTTCCACATGACGATGTAGCTATTTTTGTAAGAGAACTAATTCAAGATGGATGCTGGAATGTTCCAAAACTATTAAACATGTTGTGTATAGAATTGGTTTCTCTCATTCTACAGGTAAAGATTGATCAAAATGGTGAGGGAGACGCTATGGAACTCGTTCAACAAAATCCTGGTTTGTCTATAATTGGAATTGCATACAATGCTAAGCTACAGCATTACAGTGAATACCAACAAGGGAATTGGTTTAAAAAACTAAAGTTAAATGCTCGGGTGGAGCTGTTTTGGTGGAGAGTGTTCAAAAAAGCTATACCAACTTTCAAATTCTTACAGCAGAGGAGGTTAAGGGAGAATGCTAGGTGTCCAAGAGGTGCATTGTAATAGAAGACACGGAACATGTTGTTTGTTCCTGTATTAAACTAAAAGAGG
>NW_021384492.1:0-245 GCF_001605985.2 Dendrobium catenatum | reverse complement strand
AATTCCAAGCCACGATCTCCCATAGCCGCACGACTCCACCGAGCGGAACTCCCATCCCGACCTCTATCTCCTCCCTTGCCCGAGACATATACCCAATCCTCCCTCATCCGATCTCATATACTCAAACCAGCCACCACTCAACTTAACCTAAAATCCAAACAGTAGGTAATACTACTGTCATTTTTGTTGTTTTTGTTGATAAGTGATTAATTAATTATTGATATAATTGATAATTTAGTTTATCA
>NW_021384491.1:0-507 GCF_001605985.2 Dendrobium catenatum | reverse complement strand
GATTATTCTATTGATAATTTGATTAGCTCACTCATTTCTTTTGAGCAAAGTTTAGGTCAAAGACTTTTGGATGCAGGTGACACGATTGTTCTAAAAGCTGAAGATACTGAAAAAGATTGCTTAGTTGGTGATGAATGTAATGACTTGTTAAGCAAATCACAAAGCTCACCAAAGCATAAGCAAAAGTGGAAAAGGGTAAAAATGGTAAGGATGTCCATATTACTTCTGATGTTATTTGCTTTCGATGTATGAAGCCTGGATATATGAAAAATGAGTGCCCTAATTCAAGAATTCTTCCTACAAAAGAAAAGGTTAAGGCGAAGCTAAATTTAAACTGGGGAAATAATGAAAAGGAAAAAATCTCATGGGCATATCTGGTCTCTGAAGTATCAGACCAGAAAAGAAATAATGGTTAAATGCCTTATTTATGACTTTCCTTTTTTGTTTTTCATTTTTTTTTTTTGTGTTTTTGTTTTTGTTAAATTTTTTTCTCCCATCAACACGCAC
>NW_021384490.1:0-322 GCF_001605985.2 Dendrobium catenatum | reverse complement strand
TAATTATAATTTTTTTTTGACCTTTATTTTTTTATTATTTTTTATTTTTTTACTAGAAAGTTACTTTTTATAATAATTTAAAAAATTTATTTTCTTAAAAATGATTTTATAAAATAACAATAAAATTATTCCAAATGCGAGCTAAGGGCATCTCCAACCAAAAACTTCATTTTTCACGGCAAAGTAACGCAAAACTCCAAAATGGCGCGGTGATGCTCCAATCGAACGCCATTTTAGGTGTTTTTGAGAAGGTAACGATCGCCATCCCTTTCGCGCGTTTTTCCGATTGAGAGCAAAAAATGGCGTGAGTGAACAGTGCGAC
>NW_021384489.1:0-453 GCF_001605985.2 Dendrobium catenatum | reverse complement strand
CATGCATTGTAATTACACTGCCAGGAAGCACCTCAACTGGTAACCTGGACTCTGCAAGGGTTCGATTATTCTCTAAAATCCTTCCAGCATTTATGAGCTTCAAATCATTTATTGTCTTTGGAGCAATTTGCTTGCCTGCAAATAATATAGTTATAAGATACAAAAGCATTTAATCAGTATTCCAATCGCAAATGTGAATGTGACCTTATCAAGCAAGTAATATATAATGCAGATAGCACCAAACAATCACTCATATTAAAATTGACTACATTCTTCATACAAAGATACAAAAGCATTCTACCAAATATACCTAAATTTAAAAGAAAATTCTTTCTAAATAAAAAAGATACTAAATCAAGAGACCCAATGATGCCAAGCCATAAGCCACCTCATCATTATCATTATCTTTATACCAACTATTTAAGTATGGCTACACAAATCCTCATTTTCAAT
>NW_021384488.1:0-456 GCF_001605985.2 Dendrobium catenatum | reverse complement strand
AATTAAGTGTAAAAGAAAATTTAGGTA
The DNA here is from genome assembly GCF_001605985.2 of Dendrobium catenatum. NCBI lineage: Eukaryota > Viridiplantae > Streptophyta > Magnoliopsida > Asparagales > Orchidaceae > Dendrobium > Dendrobium catenatum. The sequence goes on along the minus strand of NW_021384488.1, from coordinate 429 downwards.
TTTGATTTGATGAAAAATCAATATAGTGTAAAATTTTACTGAATTTTTTTTTCCTTCTCTCTAGTTTATTTTATAATTTCTATGTATTGTAAAACTTATCAGTTTTGGCCGAATTAATTCCTTTCTCAACATAAGTCAATCGTAATGTCACCACCCACCGCCGCCGCCACTGTCGACCTCCCACAAACCGTCGACCATGTCTGTTTTTGCCATGTGATAGGGGGATTCGTAACCTGAACCGAATTCTTCAGTGGCCAGCCACCACCATTATTTTACTTTAAATTGCATTCATTTTAATTCGAGTCAAATAAAAAAAAAGTAATTTCTTGCATTACTTTATCACTTATCCAAACAACCTCAAATATTTTAAATATACAATATTTATTTTACACTGTATTTTATTTACTTTGCATTCATATTTCAATAAAT
>NW_021384487.1:0-213 GCF_001605985.2 Dendrobium catenatum | reverse complement strand
GTAAAAACAACAAAATAGATAGAAGAAAAATGCAGGAGTACAAATATGAGGGTTGTTTTTTAATTTTTTCTTCAACAATAAAGAAAGATAAAATTGATCTACTATTCGAGAGATAGAACGGCTCTCCCACAAACCCTAGACGCTAGGAAACTCACACCAAACCTTAGAAAATAAATTTAGCACATATCTCTCCCTAAACCATAGACAAAACTT
>NW_021384486.1:0-242 GCF_001605985.2 Dendrobium catenatum | reverse complement strand
ACATATCTAGATAATAGATATTTTAAGTGCAAAATTTAGATAGAAAAAATTGATATCGTCTTTTTTAGTCAAATTAGATCAGCTAATTTGAGCAAGAAGTTGAAAATGTCTATCATAGGGGTGTCAAAATGAATCTTCAGGTCAGGTTTGGGTCCAACTAGAACTTGACTAGTTGCTAGCTAACCCGACTCAGTTATGAAAATGGGTCAAAAATCTGAACCCGAACTTAACCTCGGGTCAAC
>NW_021384485.1:0-201 GCF_001605985.2 Dendrobium catenatum | reverse complement strand
AAAGCCAATATATTGAAAAGTTGAATGTTATGATTTGGATGTAGTTTGGAAAGAATTGAGAGTTTAATTTTGATTTTGATAAAAGCTAGAAATCAATAGGATGCCGTAAGAGGACTTATACCTAAAGAAGGATTTAAGATTTAAGATTTAATGAAGAGAAGATGCCACTGGGGATGCTTACTCCTAACTTCAAAGATGTCA
>NW_021384484.1:0-704 GCF_001605985.2 Dendrobium catenatum | reverse complement strand
CTGCAAAGGATGTCTTTAACATTTCATGATTTTTATTTAAGTAATCAAATTTATCAAGTAATTTCATGTGATTGTCATCAATTAAAATATGATCTTTCCTAAGGATTTCATGTTGCTTTTGTAGTTACTAAAATTCTAAGCTTAGACAAGTATGCATTTTCTTTAATTTCTTATATGCATCATGCAAATGTTCAGAAAGTTTAAAAAGTTCATTATAAGTTAAGTCACATACCTCTTCTTGATCTGACTGATTAAGATTATCGGCCATTAAGTACAGATTAGTAACTTCCTCTTTCTTTTCCATCTCTGACAAGTCTGAAGCTGAGTCCGCCCAGAAAGCTCTTTGGAATATCTTCTTGCCCTTCTTCACAATTAGTTTCTCCTCTACATTCTTTTTACTAGGAGTGGCTTTAAGTTTTGGAAAATCTATCTTAATATGTTCATGTTTCCTACACTCGTAGAAAATAACATCATTTGAAACCTCGACAATCCTATTAAATTTACCTCGATTCCATTGCTGGCGTCTCTTCTGCTTCCTCTTCAGAAAACTTCTGAATTGTCCAGTCATTAGTGTGATGTCGTCTTTATCCTCAGGTTATGAGTGTTCACTCTCATATTCCTCCACTTTTAGTGCTATGTTCTTCTCCCTTCGTGGTTCAACTGTATTAATCTTTCTTTGGCTAACTCCTTGCTCGTAAGTAATT
>NW_021384483.1:0-1238 GCF_001605985.2 Dendrobium catenatum | reverse complement strand
ATTCCATAGATCTTTGTTTTTAATATTTCAAAAACAATAAAAAAATTAGAACTCTTGTTTAGGGCTAATTTTTATTAAGAGAAAAACTTTTACAATTCACCCCCCCTCTTGTCTTTTAGTAATTTCAATATCATCCTGGATGATGTCTAAAAATAAAGAATACTTAAATAGATCTAGTAGCTAATTCTTTCTGATTTGAGCCTATCATCCAGCCAATACTACTATCATCCAGGCCGATCAGCTTAATGATGGCAGCCTTAAATAGGATGCCCTAATTAGGGTTCCTATTTTTAGCAGATTGTATAGGATAATTTTAGGATTGACCTGGACATGTGATTAAAACAGAGAATTCTAATCAACAGATAGAAATTTTCTCCCATGTGTGTGTGCAAGGTTACTTAGCATCAAGAACCACTTTATTTATAATAGACTCAAGAAATTAAAAATTACAAACTTACTCAGACTTAATGTACCTAATCTTGAGTTGGATCGAGTTGCACTCGATCTTGTGGACCTAAAAATTTAGTAGGCAAGACGGTCGTAGAAAATCATGAATGTTTGCTATCATCAAAGTCTAATCCTTAAAATCAAATTTACAACATCTTCTTCAAAGACTTATTCTTATCATGACTAAATAAAGAAGTTTTGTTCCATATTGAGCATAACATTCCTTTCATTCTATTCAAGCTTGAGAAGATATTTTTTCTAAGGTTTTTTTGACTCCATGGAAAATCTACCCATGCATTTAGTATTCGAGGCTAAAAATGGTACACCAGTTTATTGTCAGTGGATATATTCTTTTGAGAGGTAATTTTATGCAAAAATAATGTATCAAAATTTCTTAAAATTTTTATAATTCACTCTCATACATCAATCATGCATTTAAATAAACTTAAAAAGAGTATAAAGAACAAAGCATGACCCAAATGATGAATATATGAAGCATATTTGATGTATGAGACTACACAATTTTGCTCATAATACTTTGGAATATAGTTAAAATCTACAAGAACTACTACACCTAAAAATTTGGATAATCTAGATATATGTTCATCAATTAGTAACATAACAATATTCATCAGAAGTCTTGAGGAATCAGGCGCTAGTACTATATACAATTTGACAGATAAGGAGATGTGTGTTTCCATGTTTTACGCACTACTTAATTGTGCTGAAGTTGAGTCATATATCGAGTAAGCTATAGTTAAAATTTTATACATTCTATGGACTAATAAATA
>NW_021384482.1:0-262 GCF_001605985.2 Dendrobium catenatum | reverse complement strand
GCTAAGGAAAAAGAAAAAGTAGTGTGTTCATACATTTCCAGCTTTCATATCCTCTGAGCTTATTAGTTGCTTGAGCTTTCATATCATGCATCACATCCAAGTAACTGTATCCTGTACGTTCATCATCAGCTTATATATTTTATTAATGCAAATCTTCTGAATTATCTAAGCTGAAAGATGTAGAGGATTAATCCTAGAAGTTGCCACAAATCACTTTATTAACACTGGAATGCCTGCAATTAGAAGGATCTGAATTAGGGGT
>NW_021384481.1:0-1821 GCF_001605985.2 Dendrobium catenatum | reverse complement strand
TTCTTATATTGAATACTCTATAAGATTTTCCAACACTTTAGTATCCAACAAAAATTCCTTCATCTGATTTTGGATCGAATTTTTCTAAGGAAGATTTTCCATTATTATGAATGAACATGTTGCAACCAAAAACATGCAAATGAGACAAATTAGGTGTTCTCCCTTTTAGCAACTCATAGGGTATTTTATTGAATTTAGATCTTATATTTACCCTATTCAGAACATAACATGTTGTGCTAACCGCCTCAGCCCAAAAATATTTAGGAAGTGAATATTCTGTCAATATTGCTCGGGCAGCTTCTATTAATATTCTATTTTTCCTTTTGACTACCACATTCTACTAAGGGGTTCTAGGTGAAGAAAAGTTGTGATCAATTCCCTTTTCCTTATAAAATTCTTCAACTCTCTCATTTTCAAATTCTCCTCTATGATCACTTTGAATAAAAATAATTTCACACCCTAATTTCATTTGAATCCAAGTCAAAAAATTTCTAAATTCCTCAAATGATTCACTCTTATGAAATAAAATCTAACCTATGTGAATCTTGAGTAATCATCCACAATCACAAATCCATATACCTTCCCTCCTAGACTCACAGTTCCAACTGGTCCAAAAAGATCCATATGTAAAATTTCCAATGATTTATTAGTTTTAAGATCCTTATTGGACTGAAAAGAGGACTTCACCTGCTTTCCTAATTGACATGCATCACAAAGGTAGTCCTTAGTAAAGTCTAGTTTTGGTATACCTCTCACTAAGTTCTTTTGGGTAATTCTCCTAAGTTTTTTTATGCTAGAATGACAAAGTCTCCTATGCCAAAGCCATGACTCATCAGATACAGTTTTCAAAAAAAAAAAGTAGTAGGAGTTTGAATGCAATTTAAATCAAGCATATAAATATTGTTTATCCTTTTTCCATTCAAAACATCTTTATCATTTAGGCTTAATATGCAGCTAGTAGGTAAAATTTTTACATAGTAACCTTTATCACATAGCTGACTTATACTTAACAAATTATGTTTTAAGCTTTCAACCAGTAATACATTGTCTATGAAAAAATTCTTTAAATTTCTAATCATACCTGTCCCAACCACCTTCCTTGTGATATTATTTCCAAGTGTAACCTTGCCTCCACTCCTGGCTTCCAGCATTATGAATTGAGCAGTATTTCCAGTCATGTGCTTTGAACATCCGCTGTCCAGGTACCATATGCTCTCACGAGGTCTTGTGTGAGAGCGACCCTGCAAAATTATCAAACGTTAGACCTGGGAACCCAAACAAGTTTGGGTTCACAATTTAGCAATTTATAATCAGATGCATGTATGATATGTCTAGGTTTATGCATCTTATATCTCCACACCAAATTAGTTTTTATCTTCAAAGTACAGGTGTGAGCTATATGTCCAAACAATCCACAATTATTACATTTTACTTTAGAAAATGGATTCCTAAGTCTTCTAACATTCATCTGTCTTTTTCAGGGATTGCATATATTTAGGATACATAATAGGATTAATAAAATCTTCAAGTTTAGGTGGTATCCTATTATCATCAAGAGCTTTTATAGTTAATTTATAAAATGAATTCATATCCTCTAAAATTTGATTTGTTTAATTGGTTCTATAAAGTTTGCTCTCAAATTCATCCTTAGAATTCTTATAATCTTTCTCGAGTTTTGCATAGGATGATTTTAAATTCTCATGATTTTTATTCAAGTCATCAAACTCATCAAATAATTTCATGTGATTGTTATCAATTAAAGCATAATTTTTCCTAAGAATTTTATGTTCCTTTTTAAGTTCTTCAAATTCTATACTTAGA
>NW_021384480.1:0-451 GCF_001605985.2 Dendrobium catenatum | reverse complement strand
CCTAAGCTCAGCATAAATGACCTTATAGTTAAAGGAGCAGAGTAAGCAATAATAACATCACCTTGGAAGTTACGAATAATACCACAGCATTTACAACCACCGACCCATCAGAATTAAGCTTAAAAAAGGGTGGTTTGGGTTTCAACCATTTCACGATTCTGTCAACAGCATTATGGGAAATAGAATTCATAGGAATACCCAAATGCAAAGCCAAAACTGCAGCATTTTTAAAATTTTTTTGAAAGATCATATTAATGGCTTGAAGCTGCATAATCTTAAACTTAAAATTAGCAATAATATTAAAAGCTCCGGTGTCCAAACAAAAGCTACTGACTTCTGAGTCAGTCTCGTCAAAGGCGTAGCAATTTGAGAAAATCCCTTCACAAACTTCCAGTAATATACAGCCATGCCTAAGGAACTACGTACCTCAAATACAGTAGTAGGCCTTGGC
>NW_021384479.1:0-236 GCF_001605985.2 Dendrobium catenatum | reverse complement strand
TATGAACCACCATGTTCTGCACCTCACAGTTAATTACCAGCCTTAGCCCGGTAATAAGGGCCTTATACTCTACTATGTTATTCATGGTAGGGAATGTAAGTTGGAGCTCGTACTTAAGAGTAACTTAGTATGGAGAGATCAATAGAATTCTTTCAAAATTAAAGATTTGAAGAACATGAAAAGAGGTCCTCAACTTTGTGTAACCTTATGAACCCTTCATAATTTACACATGCAAG
>NW_021384478.1:0-328 GCF_001605985.2 Dendrobium catenatum | reverse complement strand
GATGAAAAGGTTTGGGTGAAAGCTCGGTCAAAAATTGCAGAAGCTCTAGAGATCTATGGTGGCTTCGAAGTTGTTTACAATGAGGTTAGTTCTGAGCTCCGAAATGACTTGCTTGGATTGATCGTGCCAACTATGTTCACCATGCCAGTTGTGAACGAACTTAGTGATGCCCAACAAGTGCCCTATCATGGCATTTGGTTCCAGAAACAAGGCTTCCCTTACTCGGCTCTTCAATTGGAAGATCCTAATTCTCTAGTTGCTGTTCAAGAATATGCAAATATTATATGGCCACAAGAAAATGATTTTTTCTGGTAAGTATTCTCAAGCA
>NW_021384477.1:0-266 GCF_001605985.2 Dendrobium catenatum | reverse complement strand
AACAAACCGGTCAACCTCAAGTCAAAATCTCACTAAAACTTCAAACATTCGTAATAAAATGTAGAAAAATCTGATTTCAGCATACTTACTATCTAACTGATCATATTAAGGTCTAGTATTTTAATAAAATGCCAACTTTCCATAAAATACTTTTTATTAAAAAAGTCAATTTTCAACCCCTTAATTGAATGATTAAAATATTCAAAAATTCTTAAAAACTAAAAAATTGTTCTAAAACTCCAGAAATCCTTAATTTAACCTTAAAA
>NW_021384476.1:0-1383 GCF_001605985.2 Dendrobium catenatum | reverse complement strand
ACAACAGGAAAATACATTAATTAAGAACTAAAATGCATAAAAATAAATCATAATTGAAGGTTTAAATCATGGCCGTCGATTTGCGACGTCTCCTGTGATAGATGCGCCAAATCTTTGTACCGATGTCCGCATCACCAGGGAAGGGAGAGAGAGAGAGGGCCAACTGGTCCTATGGGGCCCACATCTTAATTAAATATTGCTTTGGAGAGAAATATTTGAACTAGGGGCTGTTTAGGGAATTTGTAACTATCCTTTTGGCTTTAATTAGTTTCTCTTTGAAGGGTTAGAGTTTCATCTTGAATTTGACTCTGAATTTGGGATCTCCTTGGTGTGCTTGCGCTCTAGTCTCTTGGCTAGAGATTTGGAGAGTTATTTCTTCTTCTTGAATTAAAGAAACTTATATCGTGTGCTGATTTTTCTCTTTCGTTAGTGAAATCCACTGTTTTCTCTCAATTTCTCTACAGTTTTTTATTTTCAATTTTCTGCATATTATTGCTGTTTTGCTTTTGAAAACAGCAATTTACTGCTTGGAGGTGATTGTGTTCTATCAAATTCCTTCTCAAACTCCATAATTTTTAATAGAATGGATCAATGATGGAGGAGTACATTGTTAAATTTCAGCAGCTTATGCTGTAGTATGGCATCTCAGAACCGAAGTAGCCAACCAATACAAGATTCTTGAGCAACCTGAGGCCTGAAACCACTAGTCTGTTGCAATTTAAACAATATAGGGCTCTTTCAGACGTCACCAAGCTAGTAAAAAAAGATGAAAATTAGAGAAAAATCTCAAAGAGGTTTCCACAAGATCTATGCAAGAACCGAACAAAGCTAATAATGAATCTCCGGAAGGGACCAATCATTTTTCATACTGACATGTTCCATCCAACCAGTTCAAAACTAAAAATAATAGTAATGTAAGTACCTCCCCACAAACAAAATTTAACTCATTGTGGGCTCCAAAAATTAAGCCCCGGCCTCCGCCAGTTTTGATTTTCTTCTTTCTTCGGGGGAGTTTTGACGAATTTAAGTTTCGGGGTAAATTTTAGAAGGAAGATGGGTTTGTAGATCAGACACTACCCAGAGATTTCACCCTCATTTTGTGAGGACTTAATGATATGAGTTCTAGTTTCCTATAGGCTCAAGCCCCTATAGTTAATTACCCCTCCCGACATCTCCCCTATTTAGGGAAAACTACGAGAAACTGGGTCTTCCCACCAAGCGCAATAAATACGTGTATGGTAGGTGTCCTTAGACACCGCGGCCTTGAACTTCATTCCAACCACGCGCAATAAAGGCATGTATGGGGTCTTCGATGATACCTTTTTAAACATCCATTGATTTCCCCCCCTGGTGACCGACGAGGTGGTGTCGGCTCGTAGATCG
>NW_021384475.1:0-210 GCF_001605985.2 Dendrobium catenatum | reverse complement strand
TTTGTTTTTCATGCATCACTTTTATAGTATTCTATTCGATATATTTCATACTAGCAGTCTAAAAAGTTTAAGTTTCACAATTTAATTATTATCCTTGAATTATATTTTTTATTTAAATAAAGGTCTTTAGATTGTAAAGATTTTAAGTTGGTTGTACAAACTCTAGAATCCAAATCTTTTAGTTGCAATAAAGTCAACACTTATCTTATT
>NW_021384474.1:0-250 GCF_001605985.2 Dendrobium catenatum | reverse complement strand
TTTTAGAAATCATATTAATAATAGAAAGAGGGATAACGGATGATAATTTATCCACATCCCAACCATTATCAGAATAGAAGAAATTAACCTTAACCAAACTCCTAGAAATAGTATTCATGAGAGTATAAATGGAGTAGCCATTAATCCAACGATCATGCCAGAAATAAACATTACCTTCCCCAAGGCCCCAAGCTAAGCAGGGCTCAACTTTCAATTTAATCTGAACCATACGCTGCCAAACTTTAGAATG
>NW_021384473.1:0-246 GCF_001605985.2 Dendrobium catenatum | reverse complement strand
ACTTCTTATCATGTAATGAATATGTGTGAAAAAAAAGAGTAAATACTATTAGCAAAAAGGGATGAACATATACACAAAGACATTAATGTAAAAATCTTCTAATTTCAAGTAGACGAAGATTAAATTTTGCAGCTAATTATTTTTTTGTTTGTTATATTATGTTGAATCAAATGTTTTTAAATACAGAAAAAATCCGAATCAAACTCTCAAAATCGTTCGATGTTGAAGGTCATTCACCGAATGGGC
>NW_021384472.1:0-2158 GCF_001605985.2 Dendrobium catenatum | reverse complement strand
TTAGGAGACCCTTCTAGTGGAGTTAAGACTAGATATGAACTTAGGAAGGAAGTAAACTACTCTTCCTTTATCTCAATGACTGAACCCACCACCATTAACCAAGCCCTTACTAATGAGTTTTGGATTTAGCAATGCAAGAAGAATTGAATCAATTTGTTAGGAATGATGTTTGGGAGCTTGTAGAAAGACCTAAGGGATAAAGTTTAGTTGGGACAAAGTGGATCTTTAAGAACAAGGTGAATGATTTAGGAGTGGTGGTTAGGAATAAAGCAAGATTGGTGGCTAAGGGATATAACCAAATAAAAGGGATAGACTTTGAGGAGACTTTTGCCCCTATAACTAGATTAAAAGTCATTAGAGTGCTATTAGCCTTTGCATGTTATAAAGGATTTAAGCTTTTTCAAATGGATATCAAGAGTGCCTTTCTAAATGGGGAAATAAAAGAAGATGTGTTTGTAGAGCAACCCCCAGATTTTGAGAGTTCATAATATTTAAATCATGTCTTTAAATTAAAAAAGGCTTTGTATGGGTTAAAGTAGGCACCAAGAGCTTGGTATGAGAGGCTTAGCTTATTTTTACTAGAAAGGGAGTTTGTCAAGGGGAGCGTAGACACCACCCTTTTTCTTAGGAGAGTTGGGGATGATTTACTTATTGTTCATATTTATGTTGATGATATACTCTTTGGATCTTCTAATAAAAAAGTGTGTGATAATTTTTTTAAAACAATGAGTAGAGAGTTTGAGATGAGTTTGATGGGAGAGTTGTCCTACTTTTGGGGTTTAGCATAAAATAGCTTTTTAAGGGTTTTACAACAAGGATGATGAAATTGTTCTTAATTAATCAGAATACATTAAGAACATCCTTACGAAATATGAGATGGATAAAGTTAAGCCAATTAACACTCCCATGACTTCTAGTGCTCCATTGGATAAGGACCCAAGTGGTAAGTCTGTTGATCAGAAGAAGTATAGAGGCATGATTGGATCTTTACTTTACTTGACTGCGAGCCGACCTGATTTTATGTTTAGTGTTTGCCTTTGTGCTAGATTTCAAGCTGACCCTAAGGAGTCCAACCTGACTGCTGTTAAGAGAATTTTTAGATATCTTTTGGGGACCCAAGGCTTAAGGATTTGATACCCTAGACACAGCACTTCTTTTGAGATTATTAGTTTTTCTGACTCTGATTTTGCAGGATGCAAGGTGGATAGAAAAAGCACTTCAAGAACTTGTCAATTCATTGGACAGTCTTTGGTCTCTTGGTCTAGTAGGAAGCAAAACTCTGTTGCACTTTCCACTGCTGAAGCTGAGTACATCGCTCTTGGAAGTTGTGTGGCTCAAGTCCTTTGGTTGAAACAACAAGTATTGGATTTAGGATTACCTGTAGACACCATCTCAATCTTTTGTGACAACACTGGTGCAATATGCATCTCTAAGAATCTTATCCAACATTCAAGGACTAATCACATTGATATTAGGCATCACTTCATTAGAGATCATGTGACTAAGTGAGACATTGAGTTACACCATATCACAACTGAAAATCAACTAGCTGACATCTTTACTAAACCATCGGCCTTCGATATTTTCAGTTCTTTAAGGACCAGATTGGGTGTGATTGACATAAATGCATGAAACTTAATCTTTTAGTTACTTTCTTTTGCTTTTATTTTTTTATTTTCTCTTAGTTTTTGGTGTGTTTTTACTTTTTTTTTCTTACTTAGTTTTCAAAATCATCGCAAAAATGATATCATATTCCTTGTCCTTGTTTTTGAAAATTTGTAGTCAATGTGGTTTTTATCTCTTAATCTCTTAGATGGTAAAAATATTTTGTGATGGTGTCTCCCTCTCTAACCTATTTTAGTGGCATAGTTTTCTTTTCTAATCAAAAATCTATTTCAAATTAAATATTGTGTGAAATTAAGATCTTTTATTAAGCTTGCTTAAGCAAATCTATCTTGTATTTATAATGTTTAAAGTCTTTTTGCCACATCAAGACCCCTCGTTACTCTTGTCTTTGATTATTGATTCTGTTTGTGGTAATTCTTCCTTATGTTAAAGAGAGAGCTCCTATTCTCTAATATCTAAGAAGATATACTCACAACTAAGAATTTTTTAAGATGTTATAAAAGAGAATGTAGCTTGCAAAAATAAAAATAAA
>NW_021384471.1:0-211 GCF_001605985.2 Dendrobium catenatum | reverse complement strand
TTAGCTTGAAGGTAGTGTCAAAAAGCTTTTTCACGTGCGCGGGGGAGTTATAAGTAAAATTGTAGAGATTTGTTTTTTTATAAATGTTCTTACAATCAAAATTTGTTTTGAGGGCGTTGCCTATTCTTAATCTTTGTATGCTCCGCAGATATATGGGGGGTCTAAGGGGGCAGCGGGAACAAATTTTGCTTTTAAAGATATTTTTGGATTC
>NW_021384470.1:0-1711 GCF_001605985.2 Dendrobium catenatum | reverse complement strand
CTCCTTGGAATCTATTTCAAAGGTCATAAATGACCTAAGGACAGATCAACAAGTGCTTAAAGCCCATTTGGGATTTTTAATATTTTTGGGATTAATTAAAACTAGTTAACCCTTGATTTTACCTAAGGACTAAACCAAGATAAATCTAGAAATCAATTTAAGAGAGTTTCAACTCTTATTGATTAGGGGATTAATTAGGAACAATTATGAACATTTTAATGGATTTTATAAGTTAAAGACAGTTCATTGTCAATTGATTAGGGTTAATAGGCCATTTATAAGAAGGATTTTTGAGGCTCCTACTTTGGGATCCAAATGAACTCCAAATTTGATGAAATTTGGACCATAGGATCACTTGACCCTAAGGGCTAAACCCACCAAATTTGAGCTCAAATGGAGTACTCTAAGGTGGCTAACTAAGCCACCCAAGGTGAGCTCTAAGTCACCTTCAAATCACTACAGGTGTCTATCCTAAGCTTGGATTGGGGCAAAATTAGTGTCTCTACACTCTTTATCCTACACATCATCAGCACACAAAGCATCACACCCTAAATTCCATTGGATAAGTCTATACCCCATTTTGAATTTAAGGGTCAAACCATGACCCTTAAACTTAAAATTTGGCGAAAATACCCTTGAACATATTAAAATGGGGAGATAAAATTTGGACATGTCAAAAACATGTTCAATTTCGATCTCCCAAAATTCCAGGCCTGGTGGACTTGTATTTAAAGAGTAATTAAAGAAATTGATAAAATGCTCAAATTGAAATTAAGCCTAACACTGACCTAACCAGGGCCTGGGACCATAGGGCTTTTGTAGATCTCCCTAAGACCATTCTAATGAGCCTAAGAACACCTAATTTTGACAAGTGTGGAGGGAGTTATGAATTTTTGAAGTTCCCTTAAATTTTTGGAATTATTAATTCGGCCATTACACAGTCAGCGCTCCCTTTATACGCGCCACGCGCCAATTGGCTGGGCAATCATTGGCGCTAACTATTAATGGTTGGATTAACCACAGCTGTCGGATGGCGGATCGGACGGCTGGGATCAAATGCGCTCCGATACCGCGAGATCTAATACGAGCCGTTGATCGGAATCAATGGCTGAGATTTCATCTTCAACCTCCCGCGCGTATCTGAGACCGCAAAGCTTCTCCGGCGTGATTCGTGCGATCCCGCCGGCGAACTCCAATGAAATTTCACAGGGAGGATCAGGACAATGGAAACCTTCAATCCAAGGGAGGAAATTTATTGGGGTGAAGGTTTCCTTTACACTTGACCGGACTACCTAGCTAAGGAGCTCAGGATGAAGGGATTACCGCAGAGAAGGTCTCAACGAACGAGCTTCTCTATCAGGAAGCTTCAGGGGATGATGGCCAACTGATCACCTTTAGACGTCGGGACTGGATGACGGTCGGAGGTGTGATTTTGAGCAGGACGCCGAAAGCTTTCATGGGCGCTTGCTCGAACAGATGAAGGGATCGATCAGGGAGCTTGAAGGGAGAGTCTTGGAGGTCGAAGGAGCTCTGGGAAACAATTTCGAGCGAGTGAGGATGCTTCTTGCGGTCTGGGGAGCTCAAGCTTATTCGGCCACCTTTCGCGAGCTTGGACGGCCGAGATTGAGCTGGAGGAGGCTTAGATTGCTGCCAGGTGGAAGATGGCGACGTGCAAGGGAGGTCGTGGGGATCAAACCGGTGGGCAGCAGCT
>NW_021384469.1:0-239 GCF_001605985.2 Dendrobium catenatum | reverse complement strand
AAATCTCTTTTACCCTTTCTAGTGCAGCGGAGTAGCCAGGTCCTTCGACTCCAAAGATATCTTCTTCCCAAATCTTCCCTCAAGACAAACCATGATACATAGAGGAACTCAGGTGCAAGTTTTCCATAGTAACCATGTGGAACTTTCTCTCACACTCCCTTGAAACCCACAAGGATTTCTCCCTTTCTCATAAACCTCTCTCTTTCTCTTTTTAGCTCAAGGCTCTCTCTTCAAGCTTT
>NW_021384468.1:0-272 GCF_001605985.2 Dendrobium catenatum | reverse complement strand
GGCATTACATGCTCTCCCACTCAATCAGTTTGATTTCAAGAGTTAATCCTTTGCAATATCTTATGACCCGACCTACGTTGTCAGGACGTTTAGCTCGTTGGTCTATGATATTGTTGCAATTTGAGATTACTTTCACTCCTCTTCGTGCTGTGAAAGGACAGGCTGTTGCCGACTTTCTGGCAGCACACCCGCTGCCGGCAGATTCTCCTTTGAACGATGATTTACCCGACGAACAAATCATGAGTTTGGGGGAATCTAGCGAGGCCATCTGG
>NW_021384467.1:0-914 GCF_001605985.2 Dendrobium catenatum | reverse complement strand
TGAGGCGAGGAGCAATCGGCTGGAGATCGCACCCTTGGTCTCCCCTTACGACCGTAAGCAACAAGTCATCCTCAATTTTTGGGAGCAGCTAAGGGAAGTCGGCGCCAATCCGCAGAAAATTTTTAAAACCTGTAAGTTGATTTCATCATTTTTTTCTCCATTCGTCATTTCTCTTCATTTATCAATGATTATGTATATTTGTGATCAGAAGAGCATATTTTTTTAAAAATATTTTATTTGTTTTGGATTAAAATTATTCTTACAATAAAAATTTATTTATTTAATGTGCTTTAACTACGCTTTTGTTGTGCTTTTACTGCGCATTAAGTGCGCTTTAACTGCGCTTTAACTGTGTTTTTGTTGCGTTTTAACTGCATTTTTGTTGCGTTTTCACTTCGCTTTTACTGCGCATTTGCTGCGTTTTCAATGCGTTTTTGTTGAACCCCGCCGGGGGGCAGCGCCCCCTTGGACCCCCGGCATAGTTGTAAATTTTTAATTATTTTTTAGTCAGATAGTCATAACGCATGATGCAATAGTTATTTAATTATTTTTTAACTTTGTTTGACAATTTTTAATTATTTTACAATAAGTCTTTATTTCTTCTACTTTACTAGTGATTTTAAAATTAAAATGAGCTCTAGTACTGGTGGGAGTGGTTCAAAAGAGCCATCTTTAGAACTTGATAAGCCATTATGGATTCATGTTACAAAGTTAGGAAAAACTTTTGGAGGGAATGTGTCATTTAAATGCAATTATTATGGTGGCACCTACAAATGATCTCATTCTAGGGTGAAAGCACATCTTCTTAAGATTTCTCGCCATGGAATTAAAATGTGTCCTAAGATTACTACGTCACAGTTGATTGAATTGAATAGATAAGTTGATGAAGCTGAATCTAGGATCAAAAGGGCACT
>NW_021384466.1:0-265 GCF_001605985.2 Dendrobium catenatum | reverse complement strand
TCCGCTTTTGCAAGTGGAAACCCGCATGTAGTCTTCAGATTTTAAAGCACAAAAGAAACTATTTAGATATTTGACATTTAATTGTGCTAAGTCACATTCTTCTACAGTCCAATCTGTAAAAGGTATTTCTACCATAATTCCATCAACCAATCTAGTTGGTTTTGTGTAGCCATCCTGAACAAATATCCACATGCGATAATCAAGTGACTGCAAGAAAGTAGACATGCGTGTTTTCTAAAAATCAAAAGGAATATTGTCAAACAGT
>NW_021384465.1:0-281 GCF_001605985.2 Dendrobium catenatum | reverse complement strand
ATCAAGATAATTACGAAAATAGAAGCAATACATAATAATAGTGTTCAAGTTAAATCCCTAATCTAACAACGAGACGTAGGATGCATAGAAGATTACACTCAATTCCTACAAATGACTAGGCTTGGCAAGAGCAATTGAAGGCGCTTTCGTGATTACAATCAACCAATTGAAAATTTAGACTTAGAAGAAATTAAATGCAAGTGAAAGAAGGAAAAGACCTTTGCTCAAGGAGACGTGGAGATCATCCACGATAGCAACTTCTCTTGACGAATATCCAAGGT
>NW_021384464.1:0-270 GCF_001605985.2 Dendrobium catenatum | reverse complement strand
GAAGAAAATTATCCCAAAGTTCATAAAAAGCCCAAGGATGGACTAAGTGGATTCTGTCATCAACAAGTCCGCTATGCACAAAGTTCTGGACCGATGACTTTTCGCCATCGACCTAATACAAACCTAAGGGTTTAGGTCATCGGCATCTACTCCTTCAACAAGCCCGCCAAAGTTAGAGGCATGGGGCTGAAGGTACAAAAATCACCTGACAAGTCAATAAAGATAAATCAGGTAATTCTCCATCATTGTCTGCATCACAAAGCACAAAAC
>NW_021384463.1:0-613 GCF_001605985.2 Dendrobium catenatum | reverse complement strand
TAGGTGTCATAGATATAACTGCATAAAAATAAAAAAACAAAAAAAAATTTAAATAGGGCTACTCCTGATCATCACACACTCACCACACAAAAACTCTGCCTTGACTGTTCATCGTACTGTACGATACACATATCGTATCATACGATACATCTTAATCTACATACCGTCCACGAACAAGTGGATTTCGGCTCTGTTGATCTTACGGTACGACATACATCGTACTGTACGATATGCATCCGAAATTATTGCCTACCATATTGTACGATATCTCTTCTTCGTACGGTACGATACACGTCAACAACGGATTGCGATGAATTAAATCCAGTTGGTACGACATTACTGATTATCGTACTGTACGATACATACCTTTCGTACGGTACGATACACATCAGCACAAAGAATAAATATGAGTTTAAGCTGTTTGGTACGATATTTATTATGGATCGTACTGTACGTTACACCTGTTCGTACAGTATGAAACATTTTGTCAAAAGTCGTACTGAGGGCCTCGGGACGATCGAAATTCGCCTGATCGTTCTATACGATATTTATCATACTGTACAATTTGATTGCCTTTTCCCGAAATGACCGTTCAGGATATTGATTGGCTATC
>NW_021384462.1:0-415 GCF_001605985.2 Dendrobium catenatum | reverse complement strand
CCGGAGGCGGCAATCAAGGTCTGGTACTCTTACGCAAGCTCCAGTTCACTCCCATTGGGGAAAAACTGTCCAGCAAGAGTTTAAATACCGGAGGCGGTGATCAAGGTGGCGGAGGCGATCAAAACCTGATACTCTTACGCAGGCTCTAGTTCACTCCCATTGGGGAGAAAACTATATGGCAAGAGTTTAAATACCGGAGGCGGCGATCAAGACCAGAGACTCTTACACAGGCTCCAGTTCACTCCCATTGAGGGAAAAACTGTCCGGCAAAAGTTTAAATACCGACGGTGGAGGTGATCAAGACTCGGTACTTACGCATGTTCTAGCTCACTCCCACTAGGAGAAAAATTGTCCGGCAACAGTCTAAATACTGACGGCGGAGGCAATCAAGACCTGGTACTCTTATGCAGACTCC
>NW_021384461.1:0-250 GCF_001605985.2 Dendrobium catenatum | reverse complement strand
GAAGCGCATCTGGAAGGTTCAATCCATAATTTGGATTACCAAACAGTTTCCAAATGTGACGTGCTTATAGTTGAATTGAGCGACTCGACGAGAAAAATCCAACGAGCCCAATAAACGGTTCATGATCAAGGGATTATATTCAACATCGGCCATCCATTCAAATTACTATCAATTTTCCCAATTTATCATTAATCTTTCTCTTATTTACTAGTAATGCCACTTAAAAAAACTATAAATAGAACACTCATTT
>NW_021384460.1:0-914 GCF_001605985.2 Dendrobium catenatum | reverse complement strand
ATTCATTAACCGCATGAGTCTCATGTTATTATAGATTGGATATTAAGCAGATGATCTGTATAGTAGGCAAAGACAATAAGAAATGAGGACAAATAGTTTTACACACGAGCCAATAAGATATAATTTTACATATGCGTCACCAAATATAACGCACAAACCACTGGACTTATCGACGCTCATCTCTTTATTTTTTGGGAGAAGGTTTGGTTTTGTGATCATTTGTTTGTGTTGTGGTTATAGAAAGGTTTTTTTGGCCCTAAATCTTTTCCGTTCTTCATTATTTTCAAATTTTTGCCTAAATTTTCTTGGAAATTTTTGCGATTTTTTTTATGCTTTATAACGTTTGAATCCTTCTCATCTGTGATTTGAATTTCCTTGTATCTTAGATCCTTTTTTCAACCATTCATCAATGTTACTTCTGTGTTCTTTTCCATATATGCATTTATGATTTCTGAGCTTGAAGAGCTGACGAATGATTGTAAGGACATTATCATCATTACAAAATTGCCAACCATTATTAGACCAATTCTGTACTTATTAGTATTAGCAGAATTTATCTATCTCAAACTGCATTTACTTGATTATTAGAATGCCTATTTCACGTAGGTATGTGTGGTTAGATTCACTTGTTTTTTGCTTATGATAAATGATAGGAAATAAGAGAGCTTTCAACCCAAAACAGCGAACCACAAGCAAAACTTGGATGAACACACCTTGAATCGCTTTTATTGTAAGAATTATGAAAGAAAAGCAACAAGATACAAGTATCTTCAACTGAAGAGGAAGATCTGACTATCCCATTTTAGGGGTGTCAAAATCGGGTCACGGGTCGGGTTTGGGTTGAACCCGACATCGATCTGCTACTGTTTGACCCGATACGCTTTTGCAAACGGGTTAAAAAATACAACCCGAAC
>NW_021384459.1:0-242 GCF_001605985.2 Dendrobium catenatum | reverse complement strand
ATTTTAAATTATAATAAATAACTTAACTAATCATAAAATGTCCACAACATTAGCTTTTAATTTCCTTTATAAAAATTTAATTGTAGAAGAAATTAATATATAATGAGCAATCATCTTTCTTTAAAAAAATTTATTTAAAAAAAATGATCAATATCAAGTTCAATTTTTTTGCAATTAAATACAATTAAAACTTGTTAAATATGGAAAAGAGCATTCATATCAAAGTTAGATCAAATTGCATA
>NW_021384458.1:0-263 GCF_001605985.2 Dendrobium catenatum | reverse complement strand
AAACCCCCCCCCCCCCCCAGTCGCCGGAGATCCGGCTGTGCACCAGCCAGAAACCACCGCAAACCGCAAGAACCGCGCAAACGAGATTTGAAATCCCAGACTTTCTCTCACTAGACTTTCTCTCACAAAACTTCATTCCGTTTTATATTGTATAATATCCAATTTTATAACCAAACGACCCAGGATCAACGCCTGTGTGGCGAGCAACGGGAGGCGGCCATGGTGGACCCCGCTTTTTCAATCGGCGTTCACCGGGGATCATG
>NW_021384457.1:0-374 GCF_001605985.2 Dendrobium catenatum | reverse complement strand
AACCAAAGCAATTCGTAGTGGTGCGAGTAGATAATTTCGGTTAATGAAAAAAATCATACAAACAGTAATGAGAAGAACTCTATGCAGTTTGGATTGTGTGGTATAGTGAGGTAGGCAAGCAAGTTGAGTGCAGTCAAAATGAATATCTAAGATATGCATGTAGAACTAATAAAGGGTGAAATTACCATTTGAAAAATCATGGTTGAAGGTGATTAGTAGGAATAAAATTTTATAGTAGTCCTCACTAATAAGACTATGCAATTGCTGCTAATGAAAAAAAAAAATCGTAGAAATAGTTTTGAAAATAACTTAATAGTTAGATTTAAATGTAGGACAGTATGGAGGCAAGTAGAGTGTAGTTAAAATCAGTATCT
>NW_021384456.1:0-415 GCF_001605985.2 Dendrobium catenatum | reverse complement strand
AACTAAAACAAAACACGGCATGCAAGAGTCCTAAAAAAATCTACTTCACAAAAAATGTAAACAATCAATTTTAATAATCCAAATATAATGTCCAATGTCCATATTACACCCATAATTTATAGAAAAATAAAGTGGCCGTGCACCACTGATAATAAACCCGGATTCTAATCCTAAGAATGACGCAAGTGATTTTAAACTGGGATATACTGTTCCTTGAATTTTTATTTCCTCGTCTTTTTTCTTCAATCTTCTCGTTCCGTCTTTTCTTCTTCTACAAGCTTCTCAGATCCGTCGGGTTCTGGATATCCAATTGAAAATAAACTCATCCCTAAGAGGGGTATTTTCTTTTCTATTTGGATATTGAATCATTCTAATTCGGCTTTCTAAATAAAAGAGAACAATCCTTTAAGGTATA
>NW_021384455.1:0-365 GCF_001605985.2 Dendrobium catenatum | reverse complement strand
AACCGCCGGTTTAGCCATAGTAACCGCCGGCAAAAACCTGCGATTTTTGACGTTTTTCCTATAGTGTGTTAACCCTAAGGCTAGCTAAGACCATACCTATTTGAAGAGAATTAATTCATACTCGAGTTACGTTGGAATCAACAATTAATAAATTTCTCTTATAATCATATCTATATCCCATTTGAGGCTATATTCACTTGGGGTTAAATCATATTCAACCCATGCTAAAGGCTAAGATAAGATTTTCAGCTAAGCTAAGCTAAGAAAGAACCAATAGAATGTTCAAAAAGGATTGGAATAATAATTTATATTAATGAGGAGGAATGCTTAAAAAATTCTAGAAGTTTTTTGGAGGTTCAAGTGAA
>NW_021384454.1:0-202 GCF_001605985.2 Dendrobium catenatum | reverse complement strand
TCTCATGCTTTTCCAATCATAAATAGGGTATTCACCATGAAATTCTCTATGATCTTCTGCCCTCATCCAAAACTGACAAGCATGACCACTCAGGAGAGTCCTAGCAATGCTAGCTTGTTGAGACTCATGAATACAATTTGATTCAAAATAATCTTCTAATCGTCTATGTTGACCTCTAAGCATTAACCAGCACAAGAAAAAT
>NW_021384453.1:0-324 GCF_001605985.2 Dendrobium catenatum | reverse complement strand
ATGCCACTAAACAAGATAAGCTCTTCAATATAGAATTGTAAGTGTCATTTCTTTGTTCAAGGTGATGAACATTAAGATAAATGTATCTTAAAGGAACAACATAAATGGCATATTGCATTCTTAAATAAAAAATGTATCAAAAAAATGTTAAAGAACCAAACAAGCAGCTTTATGATTAGCATAAAGTTGGGAAACAAGGAAAGAAGAAAAAGAATAGTAATCAGTAGTTTTCATAAACAAATAAAACAAAGGATCAAACTTTATATAAAAAAGGAAAGAATAAACATAAAAAAAGGTATAGTAGTTCCAATACATTCAATTCCA
>NW_021384452.1:0-204 GCF_001605985.2 Dendrobium catenatum | reverse complement strand
GCATATTTGCAATTCAAACGATTGCCTGATTTCCCCCACCAATTAAAGGAAAGTTCCTTTGTTAAAATATGTTTTATTACAGATTTTTACTCAAAATCTGCCATTGAAATACGTGGTCCCCACTTTATTTAATTCCCTCTTCCTCCTCCTCCTCTAGTCCAGCCGACACCTTCATGGGCTTCTCCTCTCTCCATAATTAATCCC
>NW_021384451.1:0-242 GCF_001605985.2 Dendrobium catenatum | reverse complement strand
AGTTCTTATCACAAATCTTCAAATTCACTAGACATCTTTGCTTAGCTTCCAACTGATTCCCATTAGGCATCAAAACTGATAGAGACTTCAACATAAATGTAGGAAGCAAATTAGCAGATCTAACAAACTCTTCTGAAATAAAGGAGTGTGACGCTCCAGTATCAAAAAGGATTTTAACGGGTCCATCGCACATAAGGAGTGTCCCTAAACATAAACAAGTGCAACATTCATTTACAAAATAT
>NW_021384450.1:0-235 GCF_001605985.2 Dendrobium catenatum | reverse complement strand
AATAGTTTATGAATCAGGATTTATAGTCATTGCATAGCTGGTATAATTTTAGAACCATATATTGCTTAATAACAGAACTTTCCCCAGCTTCTTCCTCAACTCGATTTACTGCTAAAGCAAGAATATCTTCAGTCACAGCTTTAAGTTCAGGGTCATGCAAAACTGCAATAAATAAAAGTAGATATTCATAACCATAATTATTAATTAATGTAATCCTTCAAGATATTGAATAAAG
>NW_021384449.1:0-301 GCF_001605985.2 Dendrobium catenatum | reverse complement strand
TTCGGGCTTTGCATCATTGGAGCCATTATTTACTGGAGAAGGATTTTATCCTTTTTACTGATCATGAGGCCCTGCGGTTTTTGAATTCTCAAACAAAATTGAGGAGTCGACATGCCGCTTGGTCCGAATTTTTAGCTGCTTTCAACTTTGTTATCAAACATAAAGCAGGAGCACTTAATCAGGTTGCAGATGCTCTGAGCCGATGCCATCAGTTGCTTCACGTAATGCAAACGAAGGTAGTTGGAATGGAAATCTTGAAGGAGTCTTACGCAGATGATGAAGATTTCGGTAGTATTTGGAA
>NW_021384448.1:0-267 GCF_001605985.2 Dendrobium catenatum | reverse complement strand
GTTGTCAAATGGCACCGCATGATAAACGATTATAATCCAGGGCCCTCTGAACAGAGTGGTTTTGCCTTCAAATGGCACCATGAAATACTGGTTATGGCCAGAGCCAATATGTTCCTTAGTGACATCAAATCCTTGAGATATGAATCAATTGGATATGATCGATAGGGCGCAAAGCCCTCTTTCAACTAAGGTGGATTCAAATTGTCCTCTTAGACAAACATTCACCCTAAGTCTACAAGGTACCTTGGACGAAGCAACCCATGGCTG
>NW_021384447.1:0-208 GCF_001605985.2 Dendrobium catenatum | reverse complement strand
TGTGCTCCAATATTTTCTATTAATTAATGTTTACGAACTTGTTGTAGGTTTTATTTTGCTAAGCCTGGATGAATCTGAGCTTTATTCAATGTGAGTTAAAGAAATAAACGAGCACAAAAATTTTAGAACTTTCATTTACATACATACACTTGTAGTTACTTGACGCATCTCACTAAGATTAGAAAGCCTTCATATGCTTTATGTTTCA
>NW_021384446.1:0-277 GCF_001605985.2 Dendrobium catenatum | reverse complement strand
GAAACCTCACATATTGTATTTGATGAATCTGGAAATTTGGAAGAGCCAAATGTTGTGGAAGAAGAGATTGCGAAAAACTCCCCAAAGATTGATAGATTAAATTTGTAAAAAAATATGGAAGAAAATTTGGAAAAAGAAAACCCTTTACCTAGAGATTTGAGATTTTCTAAAAACCACCCAAGAGAATTGATTATAGGTGAACCAAGTGAGGGTGTTAAAACTAAGCGTGGATTAAACAAGAAAGTCAATCATTCAGTCTTTATTTCAACAATAGAAC
>NW_021384445.1:0-351 GCF_001605985.2 Dendrobium catenatum | reverse complement strand
CCTAACATGTTGTGGAGTTAGGTTCTTAGCCTCAGATTCCTCTTCTTTCAACACTTCCTTCTGGAAGTGATGGGAGATCACTCCCTTCAGCTGGCTCAAGTACTGCTCTTTGGTTTGTCCAGATTGTGCAGCACAGGTATGTATTATATTCCTTAGTGCTCTAGTCTTCTGTAGATGTTTCTCTTTCGAAGTCTTCTTAGTTAAGTAATCGACTGGGCATGGTGGGGAACGGGCTATCCTAGATATCCTCTCCTCCCCTTGAGCAGAAGCTAAGGGGAAAAAGCGACTCCCTTTCAGAAGGGGAGAGGATGCACGAATAGGTAGCTCCTCATCAGCCTCAGGTTCTACTTG
>NW_021384444.1:0-277 GCF_001605985.2 Dendrobium catenatum | reverse complement strand
CAAGTTCTCAACTTCTTACTATGTATCAATGGAGTTACATAGATACATATTCATATGTACATTTCTTCTCACTAGAAGTTGAAAAGAAAATTACACCAACCGAGCCTTGATCGCCTCCTCCGGTATTTAGACTATTGCTGAATAGTTTTTCCTCCAATGGGAGTGAACTGGAGCCTGCGTAAGAGTACCGGGCCTTGATCGCCTCCTCCGGTATTTAGACTCTTGCTGGATAGTTTTTCCCCCAATGGGAGTGAACCGGAGCCTGCGTAAGAGTACC
>NW_021384443.1:0-303 GCF_001605985.2 Dendrobium catenatum | reverse complement strand
TAAAAATTTATTTTATTTCATCTAAAATTTTTATATTATACTAATTTATTTCAGTATTAAATTTATTAAGAAATAGCCTCTAACTTCCTCTCTCCTTGACACGTGTCAAATGACACCCAATTCAAACACGAATGAGCTCATTTGATCTGTCTCGACGAGCTAGACATACTTGTGCAATCTGTTTTACAAAATGAGGTCCCGATCAAAAGAATTTACACACAGAAGAACATATGCGATAAAGAGTCAAATACACGTAAAATATCATCAAATTGAGGTCAATTCGATTACATATATTTTAAAATA
>NW_021384442.1:0-237 GCF_001605985.2 Dendrobium catenatum | reverse complement strand
TGAGAAATATGTGGAACGTGTAAAAGATTACGTAAATGCAGCTTACGGGGAGTTTCGGGGAGCGGAAGAAGTCCCTGGCCGGAGTGAGCGACCGGAATTTGCGACCCGTTAGCAATGGAAACACCGTCTGAACCGTGATATGGTGTCTGATATTGTAGATTGTTCAAGTTGGGAGTGAGATGGTTGGAGGCGCCCGAATTAATGATCCAATCTTGGGAGGTAGTCGGAGTCGGTTGT
>NW_021384441.1:0-453 GCF_001605985.2 Dendrobium catenatum | reverse complement strand
AGAATGATGCTTTAAGAAGCAATAAAGAAGCCGTCCCAAACAAAACTTAAATCTACTCGACATTATATTAAAGTCGTTAAGCACTTCCAAGCATTGTTACAAAATTTTATTTACATCACTTAATTTTAAGCCATTATGGACATTGACCTATATTAATAAATAAAGGCCAAAGGATGAGATCATCAAATTTTGGCAACTTTATGTAACATCAATCTTGTATGTCATGGCACAAAAATTTAATGAAACTTTAGATCTCTTATCTCTTTAGCTCTATCATTGATTTCTAGGAAGGTTATGACGTCACCACAAATAAATTTAGGCCCAACATCTTTAGAATTGTGCTAAGCATAATAGAGATGTTCATGTCTTGGAGAGTCCAATTGCAAGGGAAGTTTCCCTACAAGTTGAACAATAGGTGTTGACCTCACTATTCGAGATCAATTTCCTCGGATT
>NW_021384440.1:0-490 GCF_001605985.2 Dendrobium catenatum | reverse complement strand
AAATCCAAATTTTAATTTTCAATAAATATATAATCATCTTGACCAAATGAACCAATAAACAAAAAAATTGATTTGATGCAACTTTAATGGAGCCAAAAACAAGCATTCGGAGTATAATTTCAATCTTTGGAATATTAATTGGGGTAACAAACAATCTTATTTACCTGTTTATAGTCAAATATAATATTTTGATGAGATGAATCGAATAGTATATAATCGTCTAATTTTAATATCATGAAGATACTTAAATGCTAAGAGCATAATCTATGATCAAGATTATAAATATTAGGTGTGTCAATTTTGAGTCATAGGTCAGGTTCGGATCGAATCAGGAATTGACACGTACTATTCGGGTCAACCCAAACTCGACCCGCTTCAGGTACAGGTCAACCAAACACGACACGAAGACCCGGGGCCGACCAAAATTGCTAGTTTTTGGGTAAAAAAAATGGATCAATCTCCGATTTTCAGGTCAAAACAGGCCAATCTC
>NW_021384439.1:0-257 GCF_001605985.2 Dendrobium catenatum | reverse complement strand
TATCATAAGCTTGTTCCATGTCAAGCTTAATTGCCAAAATTCCTCTTCTAGATTTAGACCCTATGAATTTGTTAAAAACTTCCTGAGCAATCAGCACATGATCCGATAATGAACGATTGTTCACTAACTTTATCTTAATTACATGTATCTTGTTTAGCATTTGCATGCTTAGGTTGTGCACCCACCACTTAGATTTAGGCTCTCCTAGATTTAGGATTTTTTTGGTGTGATTGCATATTGCTTATGTTAAGTTTGAG
>NW_021384438.1:0-239 GCF_001605985.2 Dendrobium catenatum | reverse complement strand
GATATTGCCATGAATTTGGCATTCATGACATATATCTACATGATTGGTACAATCCTTTACCATCGATGGCTAGTAATAACCCATTCTTTTAACTTTAATGGCCATTTTAGGACCTGATTGGTGTGCACCGCATAGTCTTTCATGAACTTCAGAAATAACCTTATCAGCTTCATCCCTCCCTAAACATCGTAGCCACATTTGCTCAAATGACCTTCAATATAGCGTATTGTTGACAAACG
>NW_021384437.1:0-423 GCF_001605985.2 Dendrobium catenatum | reverse complement strand
AACAACACTCTGAGGACATTGCTCGCTACGAACAGCATCGCACTAAGGATTTAGCCAGATTTGACAACTACATGACTCACCAGCAGCAGCAGCATGACCAGGACATCGCCTGATTCAATGCTCAGTTTACCACGCTTGCTAGCCACTTTCAGCAGCCACCTCCACCACCTCCATCTGATGATCAGGGTCCTTCATTTTTCTAGTCTATTTCTGCTATTTGTTTCCTATTTTATGTAGTTTGCTTGTTATTCTTTGTTTGTTGTGATGTTTTCTTTTGTATCTGGACCCTCTTTTTGTGATGACAAAAGGGGAAGTAGGGTGTGGTAGGAAAATTTATTGGGTTTGTAACTTTGAAATTCTAATAGACTTTTTGGATATTTTCCTAGTTGTGTTTTCCATCATCAAAAAGGGGGAGATTGTTGC
>NW_021384436.1:0-427 GCF_001605985.2 Dendrobium catenatum | reverse complement strand
CTGTATAACAAGTGGGATCTGAATCTGGGATAGGCTGCTGATTGTTGTGAAAAAGATTGAAATGCACTTTGGGTTTCAAGGAGCCTGTTTTGCTTCGGGTAACCATTGAATGATGGTTTGGTTGAGGAGCCGACGTTGAGCTATGTGTGTTGCTGGGACTTGGTGGTCTGGGCGACGTATTATCGTTGGGAGGCAATGCGGGAGGCTCACGGACGATGGGTAAAGACGGCTGGATAGGAGATGGGAGGTTAACTGATTGTTGTTGCACCGAAGTTGGAATGAGCAGAGCCGGTGGAGTTGTGGAATTTTGCTGATCGGAGGAGGCAGAGGTACCTGAAAAAGGAAAAGATAGTTCATCAAAGATTAAATGCCTGGAAATGGTGACTTTGGATGTGGAGATATCCAAGCATTTGTAGCCTTTATGTTT
>NW_021384435.1:0-490 GCF_001605985.2 Dendrobium catenatum | reverse complement strand
ATGAGGCCCTTCCTTAGGAGGAAGGCCTTGGCTCGAAGTAACAAATATACATCATATAAAATGCATTGCATGGTGGAAGTTGGAAGAATCAATGTTGATATGTTTGTTTGGGGTGGCAAACCATAGTCGACAGGCGATGTAGATCAGAAGAACCATATTCGGCGGGTGACGGAGGTCGGAAGGATCGTAGTCTGCGAGCGACATAGGTCAAAAGGACCATTGTATTGCGACGGAGGTCGGGAGGATCATAGTCACCGGGTGACAGAGGTCGGAAGGACCGTTGTCAGCAGACAACAGAGGTCCGAAGGATCGTAGCCGGCGGGCGACGAAGGTCGGGAGGACCGTGGTCGGCGGGCGACGAAGGTCAGGAGGACCATAGTCTGCGAAGAATGTAGTCGGCAGATGACGGAGGTCGGAAGGACGGTAGTTGGATGACAGTGGTTGGGAGGACTGTAGTTGGCGGACTAGCGAAAGTCCTGCGGTGTTCGGC
>NW_021384434.1:0-207 GCF_001605985.2 Dendrobium catenatum | reverse complement strand
CAAAAAAAAATTATATACAATTAGGATAATAATAAAATTCTAGATGATAGTTTGAATGAACAATGCATAATAATTCATAATTTGAAAAGCTTAAAAATTAATTATTGTGTAAGCTTTTGACTAGATTTGAATTTAGAAAATATACATTGATACATTGGCTATTGAATTAAAAAAGGAATAATTAAGTTTAAGAAAAAGAAGTGGGAA
>NW_021384433.1:0-527 GCF_001605985.2 Dendrobium catenatum | reverse complement strand
AATATTTATTCATCATCTTCTTCTTCATAGGAAGATTAGAATGGGAATATTGCGAGAAGTAATTAACACAAGTTATTGGTAATACATGATAAGTTCAGTAATAGAATGAAATACATATCATTAAAATTAGAAGAAATGTAAAGAAATTATAATTACGAGCGGCTTAGTACAATGCGCATACGCGCTTGGATTTGGGTTAATGTAGGACAACATAAGAATTTTTCTGTGAACTGCTTTTGGATGAGGTGCCAATCTTTGATATTTAAGAACTCCTTCTTTTTACCATCTATAATATTCAGCTCTTGATATTTTTGTGATAGAAATGCATCTTGATAAGTATGCCACTCTTTGTAAAGAATACAATGTTGCACATCAGTTATTGGATTCTCAACATTGACAACAACAGAACCATCCTTTTCTTTTGTGATTTCACTAATTCTTGTCTTTAAAGTACTTATAGGAGCAAAATGACCATTATGATATCTAAACATTTGTCGTACAAATTGCCAGCCCAAATCAGTAATAGT
>NW_021384432.1:0-293 GCF_001605985.2 Dendrobium catenatum | reverse complement strand
GGCAGAATAAAGGAGTGCTAGCAAACACATTGCAATACTAATTAAAGCTAAAAAAGCAAAAGCAAAAGCTAAAACGAAGAAAATTATTAATAACTAATCTCAAGTAATATAAACAAACTATAGAGAAAAGTAGCTAATCCTCTTAATGGCAGCGGTTTCTCTATTCCTCCTCTTGTCCACCATTTACTTCTCCATCTCCTCTTCGTCAACAACCTCTTGCCGCTCCTCCTGCGGCCTACTACCCATTCACTATCCTCTATCCATCGACGATGGCTGCGGCAGCCCTCTCTACT
>NW_021384431.1:0-248 GCF_001605985.2 Dendrobium catenatum | reverse complement strand
TGGAATTAGCCCAATCTTGACTTTTAATGCATAATTATTAACAAAATATATTTTATTTCTTTTCTCGTATTAAGATTGCTTTTTCTATATTTTTTAATTAAAAAGACTTTTTTATCATTTGCAGATTTGTCCTTATTAATTATATTTGCTCTATATATTTTTGACAGCTATTGTTTTATAAATGTATCAAAAGTTTATATTATTCACATATATTGTTTTATATAAATAATATTATATAATTCTAAAAA
>NW_021384430.1:0-1003 GCF_001605985.2 Dendrobium catenatum | reverse complement strand
ATAGATTATTGTAGCAAGTTAAAAAGAATCTTAATTTCAAAAAGCATTGGCTCAAATGAGTTAGACTTTTGTTTAGAGAAGAAAATCATACCACTAAACAAGGTCAAAAGAAGGGAAACCATCAACGGTGTTTTTACCTTTAACCAATTTTAGAAAAGCTAAACACTATCTTCAAAACTCCAAAACTTAAAATCTTGAAAAGATTCAACAAATGGAAAACCAAATATAAAAGCAAAGAGAAAACACAACAAATTAAAACAACAACAAAGCAGAAATAAAACACGCTGAAACAAAAACACATTTCAAGAATTTATTGAAGAACTAGGTTTAAGCATTTATGAGCTGCGAGCCTTCATATGTCCAGTTATCCTGTGCTCCGACAAGGTCTTTGGTGAGAGCACTCCTGCAAAAACTCAACAATGGTCAGATTTAGGAACCCAAATAGGTTTGGGCCCTTTCTTAAGAAAAGTAGAATGCAATGCAGGTATGGTATGCTGTGAATCATGCATCTTAGGTCTCCACACCCAATGTGTACTACGGTGAATGGTGCAAGTGTGTGAGATGTATCCTAGCATGCCACATGAAAAACATCTAACTCCAGGAAAATGATTTCTTAAATGGTTTGAGTTATAATGCCTCTTCCTAGGTTCTGGCTTAGGATCAAAAGTAGATGTCATCCAATTCTTCTTACATGTATCCAAATCATTTTGAATCCTCAATTTAGTTCTTTTAATGCATCATTATTAATTCTCAATTTTTTCTCAATCTCTTTAGATTTTTTAAGATCAGAATTAAGTGAGGTGTGTGAAACTTTTAATGCATTATGTTCATCAATAAATTCCAAATGATTTTTGTTTAAATCATCAAATTCATCAAGAAGAACCATGTGATTTGAATCAATCGTTGCATGATCTTTAAAAAAAACTTCATACTCTTTTTGTAAATTCGAAAGTTCTAATTTTATGCTTGCATGAGTTTTCTTGAGTTTTTTGTATGATGCATG
>NW_021384429.1:0-239 GCF_001605985.2 Dendrobium catenatum | reverse complement strand
ATTTTGTGGAAATTTTAATTAATTAAATTAATTAAATATTAATTTTAACTTAAAATTAAATTAATCTCAAAATTGATGTTAAATTAAAGGGCTTTTAAATTTTTTGTGGTTATGGATTAAATTTTGATCAATTTGAGGTATTATTTGTAATATTTAGATTTAAATTTGATTTATTGTAATTTTTAGAAGTTTCAAAGCTTAATTAATAAATTAATCTTAAGTTAATTAATTAAGTTGCT
>NW_021384428.1:0-244 GCF_001605985.2 Dendrobium catenatum | reverse complement strand
ATTAAACTATTTTTCAATATTTAATTGCATCACGAGGACATTCAATCTAGTTCTTCAAAAACATCCAATTGCAACCAATACCTTTTAAAAGTGTTATAATTTTAAGTAATGAAAAGATCACCTAATCAAAGATCATAGAAGACACTTTTAATTTCAAGTAACATGGGGGTATTTTTATTATCCGATTAAGTTTTTTAAGATATCTCATATCTCTTTTATCATAACATAAAATATGAAATTTCAT
>NW_021384427.1:0-564 GCF_001605985.2 Dendrobium catenatum | reverse complement strand
AGAATTGGAGAGGAAAGAGCTTAACTTTATTATACATTATACTCCTATTTATAGATCTATACAAGAGGTCTAATGATGAAACAAATAACTAGAGAATAATTAATAATTGCTAAAATAAAATCCTTCCTAAATCAGATGTCTAGCTAATGGAAGGTACTCAATGTGTTTCTAGAAGGCTTCCCACGGATCTTTATTCGTAGTCGTTGGATCTATGACGGAACTAAGGGCTGAGATTTAACAAAATTAAATCTCCCCAAATTTGATCTCTTATGATTGTTGCACCCCTCTCTCTATCTCTGTGTGTGTTGGATATTCATACAAAACTAGGACGTTAAACTCACCATCTCTCCACCACCGCAAATGTACTAGCACGATACAATTATATTTTTTATTTAAGAAAATTTTAAAATCTTAAATGTTTACGTCCCCTTATGTCACAACTCTTAACTCCATCTTTTCAAACATTAGCTGCAATTCTTTGTCAGTAAAACATGTGAGGAAATGTAAAAGCCTCAATTGTTTAAAAAAAATGTTTGAAAACATGAAGATAAAAAACCAAGCAAA
>NW_021384426.1:0-336 GCF_001605985.2 Dendrobium catenatum | reverse complement strand
AGAGGGAAGCGCCCTCTTGTCCATTTGGGTAATCCACTACGAAAATTCCAAGAAGACTGAAGAAAAGGAGTCCAAAGAAGAACGAGATTGAAGATTTGAGGATTTGAAGATTGAGAGTATCCCACTCAAAATAACTTGCGTCGTTATTAGTCTTGATATCAAGGTTGTTGTCAGTGGTGCTCGGCCACTTTACTTTCTGCAAAACTCAGGTTTGCAATAAGCAAGGTAATTCTGCCTATGGACATTTATTAATTAATTTATATTTGATGTAATGATTTGATTGCCTTTAGGATTACTTACTTTTACTAGTTTTTTGGCGATTGTATGCCGCTTTTG
>NW_021384425.1:0-308 GCF_001605985.2 Dendrobium catenatum | reverse complement strand
ATAAACACTATTGGGATATAATATGGAAAACGTTATGAGAAGTTATTAGGAGCTTTCTGAATTCTGGCCGTATGAACAAGTCTTGGAAAGACACTCTCATTGTTTTGATTGCCAAGATCAAATGCCCATTAACTCCATATGATTACAGGCCGATTAGTTTATGTCAGATTAATTATAAAATTGCAGCAGCTATATTGGTCAATAGATTGAAGAAATGCATTGGGAATCTTATTACTGAAGAGCAAATGGCTTTTATGCCGGGTAGATCCAACTCTGAGCATTGCTTGCTGGCACAAGAAATTATTCAT
>NW_021384424.1:0-303 GCF_001605985.2 Dendrobium catenatum | reverse complement strand
ATAAAAAATATTTATAATTACATTAAAAAAATTTTAAAACAATGGCGCGCACTATTTTGCGCCGTGCGCCATGCGCCATGGCGCGCATATGGCGTAAATAGAGTGCGCCATTTTGAACGCTTGCACCACGCCGTATACATGGCGCCATAGGTGCGCCGTGCCCCATGGCGTGCGCTATTTTGCGCCATTGACAACTATGCTGTAACAATCCTTAGGACTTCTCTGGACAGTCGTAGAGCAGGTTTGGATGCTAGGGATTAGGTGAGGGGGTTTGATGGCTTGCCTAATCAATAACTTTCAATT
>NW_021384423.1:0-217 GCF_001605985.2 Dendrobium catenatum | reverse complement strand
TCCTGGACATTCTTCACTGGATTGTTGGGAGGTTTTAGTTATGCTAGTTTCTTGTCT
This sequence comes from Dendrobium catenatum, assembly GCF_001605985.2. Taxonomy (NCBI): domain Eukaryota; kingdom Viridiplantae; phylum Streptophyta; class Magnoliopsida; order Asparagales; family Orchidaceae; genus Dendrobium; species Dendrobium catenatum. Next base: position 160 of record NW_021384423.1, on the reverse strand, counting down.
TCTTGGATATGCAACTCCTAGGCCCTTTTCATTGGATTGCTGGGAGGTTTTGGTTGTGCCAGCCTTGCCTTGCTTAATATTGTGCTGTTCCTGCTTTAAATTTTCCTTTTGGGTATATGTTGGCGGGCAATTTATCTAGTCTTTGGAATTATTTTAGGGA
>NW_021384422.1:0-287 GCF_001605985.2 Dendrobium catenatum | reverse complement strand
TCAATATAAAATGTTGACACAAATATTTTCGATTTTCTGGAGCATCGATGTCCGAAAATAGGGGGGAAACTGATACGTCGTAAAAAAATTATCTTAAACGGGCACGAATCTCGATGCAAAATCAAGTTGGAAACTTTAAAAATTATTTCGGAGACCATCCGAACTCCGATTTCAACAAACTTACAGTCAAACTGAGCATCTCGGAAATACGAACGTAACAACACCAAATTCAACTCAATCCAAGCCCAAATGGATCCAAATCAAGGACCCGAAGCGCTGTTGGAGGT
>NW_021384421.1:0-1435 GCF_001605985.2 Dendrobium catenatum | reverse complement strand
TTTCGTAGAAAGTAGCCCAAAGGTGGGCCTTACAACCAAACTCTATCGGCTAGGATGCCCATAGGTTTGAATTAGATTATTTGGATTTTAGGTTCATTACAATTTATTTAGTAATTTTCCTAAAACGTTGGGGCTTACGACTTCAATTAGAAGTTGCCCAAAAACGGGTCTTACAACCTAATCATATAGAATAGGATGCCCAAAAGTTTGAATTTTAGTTTGGGACTTATGATTTTCATAGAAAGTAGCCCGAATTAGTAGGATTTGCAGCCTTCATTGAAGGTAGCCCAAATATTTTTAGTTGGGTTGGTCTTATTGCTTCCTTAGAAGTTGCCTAATGATGGGTCTTACGACCTAGCACTTTAAGCTAAGTGGCCCGAGTTGTGGGTCTTACAACCTAGCCCTTCTAGACTAGGATGCCCGTGAGGGGTCTAGGGTTGTATTATCACCTAAACATTTCCCTCAGAGGTCGGACTTACGACTTCTATTAGAAGTGGGCGGGATAGTTTTAATTAGAGATTAGGAGTTGGGTCAATTTTTACCTAAAATTTCCCCCTAAGGTCGGCCTTACGACTTTCCTACGAAAGTTGCCAGGTAGTGGGTCTTACAACCAAGTTCTTATAAACAAGGCTGCCCAAAAATTTTGTTTGGATTTGAATGTGTGTTTGTTAAGAGGATGTCAGTTTTTTAGGATTTGTTATTTAGAGAATTTGAAAGTGTCACTGGATTAGTGTTTTTGTTATTTTATTTTGTGCTCGTAGTCTTTCTCCTACTACAGTAGTCCACTGTTCTGCCTGTTTCTAGCTTTTTTGCTCTACTAGTTTTTTCGTACTTTCCAATACTATGTTCTACCTTAATAGCTTAGATTTATCAGTATTCATTCAATTTATTTATGATATACTGACTTTTCATTTGCTTGTTTGCAGGTGTTCGTAGCCAGAGTTTGCAATTGCAGAGGATAGGGTCCACAAGTAGCAGTAAGAGCTTATACAGTGGCGCCTTGAAGAGCATATAAAGAAGTTTGAAGTTTTCTATGTTGTTTGGAGAATTTGTACAGTTTGTGAGAGCTTTCGTTTGAGAGTTTTTGAGAGTTTAAGAGGTTGAGATAAATTGTATAGTTGTTTGAGATTTCTGAATTTTTTACATGGTTGGGTCTGTATATGTCAAATAGTAAAACAAAATATTCTTCCCCTCCTCCATTTTGATTTATTGCATTTGTTTTATAATTGTTCTAATTAACCATTAAATTTTAATATTCTCGAATTTTAATTAATAGCTCTTGAATACAAATCATTTTAAAATTTTTTGTAAAAACTTGATCTCACATTTTAAAATTTTCGGATCCAGAATTTTCATTTAAAAATGCTCACATATTTTTAATTTTTTTTTTAATTTCAAATGCTCACGGATTTAAGAACTTTCAAAATTTAAAAAA
>NW_021384420.1:0-236 GCF_001605985.2 Dendrobium catenatum | reverse complement strand
AATTTTGGAAAATCAATTTTAAAACTAGGTGTGTGCGTGGCTCCAAATCTCCTACGAGCGCAAGCCCTCGTAGTTAATTATATCGTAGGGAGACAAAATCCCCTACGAAAACTCTTGATTAAAATAGTGGCAAAATTTTGTTAGCTCTTATAGGAGTGATACAAAAAATGAATGAATTTTGGAAAATTAAAAGGGAATGGATCAAGATTGAACAGTTATTAATAGAGTTAAGGGAG
>NW_021384419.1:0-995 GCF_001605985.2 Dendrobium catenatum | reverse complement strand
GCCTCAATACCCGAATACGCAATTTTAAACATTGTTTGTGAGTGCGTATTTATAACCTTAAAATAACGGGTTCTTCAATGTGACCCGAACCTTTAGTTGAATTTCTTAGTTTGATTCATTAGGAAAGATCCTGTATCAGTCAGGTTGTTAGTCATAACACCTACATAGTATCAAAATTTTGTTTGGCAGGGTAAGAGACTTTAAGGGTGGATGAGGCACAACAATTAAATTCACTTAGAAAAAATAGTAGAGTATCCAATAAAGCAATTTAATATGGCCAGTTTATAATCCCATGTGATAAAGAAAGAAATTTCGTTTGTGTACAATTCTAAACATATCAATGATACCACCCTTATCTTGAATATTATTGATATACGGCTCCAAAATAGTAATTTTTCCAAAAATGATGTCTTCGTTTATATTAATTTTATAAAAACACAACTCATAAGTCATAAGCTTGTCTTAATTATGAAATCAACCCTCACCAAAAGACTAGTTTAGACGGGAAAATTTTCCTAAAGATCAAAACCAACACCATAAGCGCAATTAAACAGGGCAGGGATATGTCAAGTTAAGAGCTTCCGGGACACAAACACTACCAGAATCCAATTATTCACTAAGCTGGGTGTTCAAGTGGGTCAAATCCTATCATCTGATTAGGTTAGTTATCACATCAAATGTTAAATTCTTATAATAAAAGTTGAATAAGTGGCATATTATTTTAAAAGCATAGATTAAAACGAAAGACCTTGTCACCTTCAAGAAGGTTTAAGTGGCCAATTTAATATGATTACTGCTGGACATTCCATCGCTTGAAATGCAGAAATGGAAAACAGCTATTGTATCCAGCCGATGAGGTCCACCAATCAGGTGGACAAGGATCTGATCCCGTCATTTTTAACATGGAGAGGCGAGGGATCACCCGCACCATTTGGCTGAAGACCTTTCTTTCAAATACAACCCAGTAAACCCAAAAAATAGTTATTTTCTAATCT
>NW_021384418.1:0-326 GCF_001605985.2 Dendrobium catenatum | reverse complement strand
ATTTCCATATAAACTGCTTTAGGATATAACTGCTTGAGATTTTTATTAGGATAATCATGCAAGAGAGCCTAGATTTACTACTTTCCATTTATGTAAAATTTGTAATAATTTAAAAAGAGTTGTGAAAATGAGATTTGAGTGTGGATATTCTTATCCAACTCGAATTCCAAAAGAAGAAGGCATCCTCAAAGGGGAGAGTCTTCTTCCATTTGGAAGATCGAGTTTGGATGGCTTTAGATATCCAAAGAGAAAAGGCAATACCCCCCTATCGGGAGGGAATTATCTCTTCGTTTGGATATTCAAGCTACAATGAATCTAAGGAGTCC
>NW_021384417.1:0-243 GCF_001605985.2 Dendrobium catenatum | reverse complement strand
CAACATCGCATAATTTGAACAGGCCAGTCTGCTGTCAATATGTGTTTTGTCTGCCATCCACATGCCGTCGGTTCGAGTTTAAATTCTATTGAATTAGTTTTTAATTAATTTTAAAATAAGAAAACTTCAAATAAATTCTAAAAATTAAATATTAACCCAAAAAATAAATGAAATATAACAAAATTCTCCAAAAATTAAATCATATGTTTTATAATTATATTTAATTAAATTAAGCTAAAAAAC
>NW_021384416.1:0-234 GCF_001605985.2 Dendrobium catenatum | reverse complement strand
GTTGGTAGTTGCATTGAATCGTTTATAAAAAATTTTTCTTTCGAGAAGCACAGTATTGATTTTCATCCTTAAAGGGTGTATGAATTTGTTGTGATGGCTCTAGTGGAATCATGAGAAGTTGTTTCACATGTGCTTAGTAGTTGCATCTACAATTTTCGAATACATTTCTTTCACACCCCATTAATTGTGATGAGTTGCAATAAGCAAAGTATATGATATTGTTTTATTTCTTAA
>NW_021384415.1:0-306 GCF_001605985.2 Dendrobium catenatum | reverse complement strand
ACCCCGATGATGGCCGTGTTGAATGTTTATCTCAACCGGAGGGATTCACAAATATTTTAAATAACTCCCAAATATCCAAATGTCTTCCAAAGCTCCACTCAAAATTCCAGAAAAATTCAAAAAAAATCTCAAAATCCCAAAAATTTAAAAAAATATTTAAAATTGAAATAAAACCATCAATGCTTAAAGCAAAAATCCATCCACCCTACGCAACAGTTTGCCGGGGTGGACAAATTCAAATTTACTTATGCTCACAAAGAGCCAAATGACTAGTCGAAAATATCACTATGATCCATTCTCAAACAA
>NW_021384414.1:0-415 GCF_001605985.2 Dendrobium catenatum | reverse complement strand
TGATGTAGTATTAAGGATTTTTACAAAAACAATCAAAAGACCTCAACAAAAAATATATAAATATGCCTTCAATCTACTCTTGAAAGGTGGACTTTTCGATGAAGATAGTTCTTGAATTTGAAGAATCCTAATATTTTGTTGGTCTATTGACATTGAAGCACGCCATGGCTTGATTGTTGTCATAGGCCATCAATTGATGCCAAAGTTGATTGTTTTTTTTTATCATTATCATCTATTGCTTTTGTTAACCAATGATCAACCTTGACACACATTAGTCATTAATGTCTCCAACAATTTTCACTGCTCTCACGGAAAAGCTTTTCAGCTAAAAATTTTTGCATCTCCAGTGAGCTTCAAACTCTTTTTGTTTGTATGTGTGTGATACGGCATCACAAAATTAGCTTGATCGGGCACG
>NW_021384413.1:0-262 GCF_001605985.2 Dendrobium catenatum | reverse complement strand
TTCCGAAGATGAAGTCGATGGCGTCGTCGATGTTGGTGGTTTCCGGTGACGCATGAAGGACGTAGTTTTTGCGATTTGATTGCAAAATCAAAATCGGAGGAAGAAAGACCGCCTCTTGATCGAGAGCACGAATGGTTGGCGTCAGACCGAGCGGCAAAGGTGGTCGCGCGTGCGATCATGCCGGCGGGAGAAAGCAAGTCACGCGGAGAAGGCCTTCATTTTGCGGCGAGCTGGCCGGAGTCAGTCTAGTGTGTGCTGTGCA
>NW_021384412.1:0-202 GCF_001605985.2 Dendrobium catenatum | reverse complement strand
CATGCTTAAGAATATAACAAAATCATTTTCAAAGTGTATGTGGGTGATTTTCTTGAAAGTTTGTGATATCATTCCTTCATGTGTACCAAGATTTCAAAAGTCAAAAAGGAGACTTTTGTGATTATGAACTTCAACAAATTGAGCCTAAGAAGCTTAAAGTCTTTTAACAGCCTGAAGCTTAAAGTTCGAATGGGTGTAAAAG
>NW_021384411.1:0-218 GCF_001605985.2 Dendrobium catenatum | reverse complement strand
ATCAAAATGGTCAGCCAATTTTTGTTGGCGAACTGAGAATTTTTTTTAACAGTTGCAAAAGGATAATTTCTAAAAAAATAATTTAATTAATATGTGATGAATGTTATAATTTTAAAAAGATTAATATTAAAATATGAAAAGTATTTGAATAAAATTGAAATGAATTATATTCACTAGAGATTATCTAAAATTTTATATTTATTTATGTAATGTTATAT
>NW_021384410.1:0-582 GCF_001605985.2 Dendrobium catenatum | reverse complement strand
CCCTTTACAAAGCCTCCAACACCCTCCCCTGCATTTCCAGAACTAACAGAAGAAGTAGAACTCGATGGAACCACGAAGGAGGCTTCGGTGACCATCGCGCAATTGCAGTTTGGGCACATGGTATTTCTTACAGCAGCGACTTTTCTTTTGCAATAACCACAAAAATAGTATTTGTGCTCTACAGTAGATCCCGATGGAAACACAAAAACGGCTTCGGTGATCATCTCCTGCTTGCAGTTTGGGCACAAGGTATTTTTCACAGTAGTGACTTTTTTTTTGCAATAGTTACAAAAATAGTATTTGAGCTCTACACTGGAACCCGATGGAACCACGAAGCTGTCTTCTGTACCAAGGAGCAAATGATTCGTAACATAAGAAGTTGACACTTGGGGTTGAAGTAAAGAGGCTTTGGCTCTGTTTGCTACAAGATAAATCTCGTTGAGATTTTCTACGCTTTGATAAAGTTTTCCAATAGATCCAATCATAGTTGAAGGAGAGAGGAGCTTAATGACAGAGCCTAGAGGGAGGGTAAGAAAGCTGAAAATGAAATCTACGAAGTCTTTACCAGCCTCACCGAAAAGA
>NW_021384409.1:0-268 GCF_001605985.2 Dendrobium catenatum | reverse complement strand
GCTAAATTATTTTTCCAATAATAACTCACAAACAACTTTATAAAATGATATAGCCGTCACAAGTAGACTTGAAGGTTTTGTTTGGAATAGCTTTTAAACTGCTTCTGTGGTAAGAGAAGCACTTAGTAAAAAAATAATGTGTTTGGAAGATTACTTTTTCACCATCATTTTAGAATTTTACCATTAAAAATATGTTTTTTGAAAAACATTTTTGGTATTGTAGCCAACAAAAAAATTTTAGAAAGCAAAAACAAATAAACTTGGGGTT
>NW_021384408.1:0-735 GCF_001605985.2 Dendrobium catenatum | reverse complement strand
ACTAAATGTATCTCGTGTACTTTAGAAAATAGCCACCATTTACCTTTTAATAAATCAAATAGTTTTTCTTCTACACCTCTAAATCTAATTCATGCTAATGTATGGGGTCACTCACATTTTATTTCTAATGATGGTTTCATATTTTATTTAATTCTTATTGATGATTTTTCTCATTAAATTTGGCTTTATCCAATGAAACTAAAATCAGAAACAATAATGAACATAATCAACTTCAAAAAAATTTAACTTTTCTATCCTCATCCTGTGAACTGACGGCGAAGGCAAATTCATGAACACTACTCTAAATTTTTTTCTTAAAACCCATGGTATAAACCATCAATTCAATTGTCCATACACACCGTAGCAAAATGGCATAGCTGGACGTAAACATCGCCACCTCCTCGACACTATTCGTGGTCTTCTCATTGAAGCACATATTTCCCCAAATTTATGGGTTAAAGATGCTATCACTGCAACCCACTTAATCATTTACCTCCTCACACTACATCAAATTTATCCCTATATCAACTACTTCACAAAAAATCGCCAAACTAAACTCCTCTTTGTGTCTTTGGTTGTCGTTGCTACCCTTGGCTTCGCCCCTACTTAGACCACAAACTTGTTGCTCGCTCTACTCCCTGTATTTTTCTTGGATATCCTTGTAATATTAAAAATCTGCTCCAGGATCGTCCTGGGATGATCAGTGGAAATTTTGCTCCAGAATGTGCCCAGTTT
>NW_021384407.1:0-293 GCF_001605985.2 Dendrobium catenatum | reverse complement strand
ATATTTATAATTGCATTAATTTTAAAATTTAATTATGAGTATTTATAATTTTAAAAATATTTATAATGAACGTAAAATCATGCAATTTCTACCTGTTTAAATTCAAATAGAAAAATAAATACATTTTGTTAAGGACTTAGGGCACAAACTTCATTAATTATTTTTTGTATTTTTGTTAATGATTCGGGCATGGAATCCAGTGGGAGAATAACTGGAGAAATGATTTGATGAGGATATAAATATGCCAGGAGTCAATTCTTGATTGGTTGTGTGTACCTTCATAATGCACGTAG
>NW_021384406.1:0-316 GCF_001605985.2 Dendrobium catenatum | reverse complement strand
GAGTCAATGAAAACATAATGGTGAGAACTCCTGAACCGATTCATGAACTATAAGGAGAGGCACATCAAAGTTTCTGATTAAATTTAATTTACGAACAAAAGTTGTAAACAATAGAGGAATCCAATAACATTTATAAAAAAGCACTAAAAACACAAACATGAGAATGCAAGAACGGAACTCACCTGAACCGATTGCTCAAAACTACAAGATTTGTCAAGAAGGTGTTCAACCTGCTTGATGCCATAGGGTATAGATCGCCTCGTATCTATGAGGTGCATAATATTAGAATGTAATTAAATGATGCATTTTCTATTTA
>NW_021384405.1:0-291 GCF_001605985.2 Dendrobium catenatum | reverse complement strand
AAGTGTCTACCGTCTGGAGGAATATCATTATGGGTCCCTTTTGGGGCCCACTTCTGACGTTGTTTGTAGATGGGAGCGGATCTCCGGGAAGACTCACCAGATGTCACGCCCAGATCAATTCCTCTTTCTCTTCTTTCTTTTTTCATTTCTCCGAGGCTTTGGCCTCCAGATTTGTTTTCCTTTCCACCGGGACCTTTCAGTGGTGGATCCCTGAATATATGGTTCAGGTGTCACACCCTGATGTTCACCGCGTAGGGTATATCTTCTTTCTCTTCCTTCTGTAGCAAAGGA
>NW_021384404.1:0-1338 GCF_001605985.2 Dendrobium catenatum | reverse complement strand
CTGGTCCAAACAGCGCAGCCACATGTGATCAAAGGACTGACGGTACAATAAATTGTTGACTAGTGCGTATGATAGGGCACGTTTCTTGATCTGGTTGGAGAGTGATTTATCCTGGGGAAGCTTCCCTTCTTTAAGGTAGTCAATTAAGGGTCGTCTCCAATCACCTTCGTGGTCGGCTGTCGAAGAGGCAGAAAGGATCTGAAGGGGAGTCTTACCAATGTGTTCCAAATCAATAAGAGAGAGGGCTTTATGACCCTGAATCTCTATAGGGATGGAATCCTCCTCAGGACATGCAAATTATTTTGCAAGTTTTGCTAAGACATCCGTGCAGAATTACTTCCACGGGGAACCCTATATAAAGTGGCATTAGGAATTTGTTCGAATAAGTGAAGTGTGTACTGGTGGTATCTTAGGAGATTAGGATTCAAGACTTTATAAGTTCCGGCCACTTGGTTAATCACCAACTGGGAATCTCCAAATATCTTAATCTCTTTAATTTCCATTAGAATTGCAAGTTCCAAATCGGTTATCAGAGCCTCGTATTCAGCTTCGTTATTTATGCAGGGCTCCGATAAATGGTAGGAAAAATGAAACGTTCCTTTTTTCGGCGTTATGAAAATTAGACCGACTCCAGCCTTTCTAGGAATTACAGATTGTTGGTTCGCATTCCTATGAGAGGATTCTGCTCCATCAAAATATAATTCCCAAATGGCCTCGCCAGATTCCCTCAAACTCATGATTTATTCGTCGAGTAGATCATCATTCAGAGGAGAATCTGCCGGCGGCGGGTGTGCTGCCAGAAAATCGGCGACAGCTTGTCCTTTCACAGCACGAAGAGGAGTGAAAGTAATCTCAAATTGCAGTAATATCATAGACCAGCGAGCTAAGCATCCTGACAACGTAGGTTGGGTCATAAGATATTGTAAAGGATTAACTCTTGAAATCAAACTGATTGAGTGGGAGAGCATGTAGTGCCTCAGTTTCTGAGCTGCAAAAACCAAAGAAAGGCAATGCTTCTTAATTTACGGGTATCGAAATTCAGTGGGAAGAAGTCTTCGACTAATGTAATAGAGAGCATTCTCTTTCCCTTCATCGTTGACTTGAGCCAACAGGGCGCCTAAAGACTCATCTAAGACTGCAGTGTAGAGAATTAACGGCTTTCCCAGAATTGGAGCTGCCAAGACTGGCGGATTAGAAATGTATTGTTTAATGTTATCGAAAGCATTTTGGCACTTCTCGTCCCATACAAACTTAGCATATTTCTTCGCAAGGACAGAAAAGGGTTGACATCTCCCGGAAGAATTAGAAATAAACCTCCTTATATACGCCAATCTACCT
>NW_021384403.1:0-243 GCF_001605985.2 Dendrobium catenatum | reverse complement strand
ATGTTAGGAGATAACTACACATTTGAACAATAATCTTTCTAATCATCAAAACTACATAAGTTGCACAAATGTAAAGCATGAAAATAGCAACTATCTTAAAAATCTCCCCCTTTTTGATGACGGCAAAATGATTATTGTTTGTATGATTTTTAAATTAAACCAATCTCCTAAACTCCCCCTAAATTGATGTATATATGAAAATAAGAAGGCATTTTGAACCATAAAACACAATTTTTTGTTTTA
>NW_021384402.1:0-383 GCF_001605985.2 Dendrobium catenatum | reverse complement strand
CTAATGAGCCAAAAAATCAAGCCATGCAACAAAGTGTCAGTCAAAATACAAACTAAACATATGAAGAGAATGTTTGATAATTAGCATATAAATAACTAATTTGAAAATTATTAATAAGGGTTTATTTTACAAGTGAGCAGATTAAGACTTAGAAATAGCAAAAAGAGCATGTTTAATGCAAAATTTAAAAAGGAACAAATTCCTCAAATAAAATAGTGCATTCAGAATGCCAAAAGAAATAAGGCATTCCGATAGCACTACTTCGATTGGTGCATTCAACTCAAATATGAATAAAAAAATAGAGACACAAATGGCAAATTATTACGTCCGGTCAACGGACCGTCCGGACACCAATCCAGACGCGCCACGTCACATGGATATAC
>NW_021384401.1:0-249 GCF_001605985.2 Dendrobium catenatum | reverse complement strand
GACTCCATTGTCTATCGACTTCACTCATTCAATGACATCCCCTCCTATCAGTTCGGAAGTTATGACATTTTGATCAGAAATAACGACGGGAGAGCTCACTTGCTCTGAAGGTAACTTTCTCCCCTACACAAGCTTCTTCGATCAAACCCCGTAAATTAGCTGAACAGAGGAGGAATGAGAGAATGATTAAGGGCTTAATTAATTTTAATTATAGTTAATTTCAATTAATTATAATTAATTTTAATTATA
>NW_021384400.1:0-261 GCF_001605985.2 Dendrobium catenatum | reverse complement strand
ATTATATATATATATTTCTTACATTTTATGTTAATATCGTTTTGTCGTCCTCTTTGAAGTATTTATGGGATGCTTTTATAGCTGGTCTCCAGATGTATTAACTTGAGTAAAGCCACCTCGAACAACCGTTTAAGCTTAATAAATTTTCAAGCTAAATGGCAAACAACAACTTCAGTAAGTATAGGCCATTTGTCATAATCCAACAATTTTGTTCAATTTTTATGAAAAGTTGGCTATTACCTGTCTAAATTAGTTAACATA
>NW_021384399.1:0-297 GCF_001605985.2 Dendrobium catenatum | reverse complement strand
GGAGATGAAATTGTGGGTTGCCCCACTATCGATCAACTATCACCTTTCTATCAGCCATCTCTCCCCTCACTTTCATAGTGTGATTTGGATTGAATCCCACCACAGAATTTAGGGATACTTCTGCTACATCCAAATGTAGTTTCTCCTCATCCTCCATCTCTAACTCACTTCCACCTCCCTCCTCAGCTTTCTCGTCATCACAGACGGTGAGAACCTGAAGAGTTCGGTCCTTACACCTATGCCCTGGCATGTATTTCTCTTCACATCTAAAACACAACCCCTTTGCCCTCTTCTCCT
>NW_021384398.1:0-360 GCF_001605985.2 Dendrobium catenatum | reverse complement strand
ACCGCAAACTAGCCGGTTCCCTACAGTATCTAACCATTACTCGTCCAGATATAGCATTTGCTACAAACGCCGTCTGTCAACACATGCATTCCCCAACTAAAGAAGATTTCACGGCTCTCAAAAGGGTGCTCAGATATGTTAAAGGGACAGCCCACTTCGGACTACCACTAATCACAGGTAATCTCCAACTTCAAACATTTGTTGATGCTGACTGGGCTTCTGACCCTACAGATCGAAAATCGACATCTGGTTTTTGCACATTCTTGGGCGGAAATCTCATCTCATGGACGGTCAAGAAACAACCAACTGTTGCAAAATCTTCCACCGAAGCAGAATATCGATCTTTAGCATCCGCTACCT
>NW_021384397.1:0-291 GCF_001605985.2 Dendrobium catenatum | reverse complement strand
TGCACTCTTTGAAAATTTTGGTAGGCAAAATAGCCCTTCTTTGTCGTCTGTTGTAAAAGTTAATAAATTTAGTGAAATGCTACCTTATGACTATTTAACATATATGGGGGCTTATGACTAGGTTAATAGACATTAGAGTTATTTGTAATGCTTCTTCCACGAGTTTTAAGGAAATTAACTTATGACTAATTTAATAGATATTGGGTGCTGCATGTAATGCTTCTTCCGTGACTTTATGAAAAAAAATGTACGATAATGCTATTGAAATTTCATTAGAATCCTTAATTTTTG
>NW_021384396.1:0-241 GCF_001605985.2 Dendrobium catenatum | reverse complement strand
TGACAGAGACGTACCAAGGACCTCTGTCGGCCATACAAGGCCGACGGAGAACCACCGATCGCCTTCTTTCCGTCAAAACCGCTCAACATTTTATTTTCCTACAAATAATTATTATGTTATAATTGTAAGAAAGTTTAGTCACTTGTATAATTTTAGTACTTTTCAAAGTACTTCATTAGATCTCTCTTAGACTCAAATCTAAGAGAGACTAGGGAAGTACTAGATACAATCAATAGAGGGT
>NW_021384395.1:0-249 GCF_001605985.2 Dendrobium catenatum | reverse complement strand
TGATATAACATTGTAAATAAGAAGAATTTAGCAAAGAAATGATTCAATTTAGACATTCCAATATAGAAAATCATTACAAGAGAAATGAAGAAAAATTCGATATTTAAAAGTTCAATAGAATATAAATGAACATAAGATCAATTTGAATTAAGAGATTGAAAGAATTTGAAAAGAAGAGAATTACCACATGTTGTGCTTTACGCATCTTTTTTAAAACTTTTTGGGCACATTTTTGTGCATCTTTTGATA
>NW_021384394.1:0-248 GCF_001605985.2 Dendrobium catenatum | reverse complement strand
AGGACGATCCCAGATCGTCCTGGACAATCCTGGAGCAAATTTTGATATTACAATCCGAGCGTCTTTGAGGCCTCATTTCCGTCATAACGCAGGCCTTTATATCATATTTCCATCGCCTAGAAATTCACCACCATCTCGGATGATCCAAATTTAAAAATAAAATATATATTCTGAATGTCAATGACGTTTCAAACGTAATGGCGCTGTCCGTTTGTCGATCTGAAATCATTTGGGTGACATTGTGGGCC
>NW_021384393.1:0-258 GCF_001605985.2 Dendrobium catenatum | reverse complement strand
GAGCCCACCTTCACTGGTCCACCGCCCCCTTAGTCGCCCAAACCTCCGGTCACAAGTCCAGCCGCCGGCCAGCCCTCCCCTCTCCTCCTCCACTTGTTCCACCCGCCGGTCCACCCACCATAATCCTTCAAATTCGAATTTTGAAATTCAAATTCTATCATAAATACTTTCCTAATTTATCTCTATGTAATTTAGGAGGGAATCCTTGTTGGCAATCAACTTATTTTGAATTTCAAAACTCCTTCATATGTGAGTTAA
>NW_021384392.1:0-384 GCF_001605985.2 Dendrobium catenatum | reverse complement strand
GCTACCTTTTTTAGCTCATTATGTGAACTGCTGTCTTTTTTAGCTCATCAAATTGCCCGGCATTCCCCCTCTGTTTTGGCCTTTCGGTTCTTCCCCAGCCCGGTTCTCTCCCCCCTTGCGTTGGTTGTTCGTTGGTTGTGTCCTGCTGGCTTTTCGGGTGATGCTCCCTTTGGCTGCCTTTTGGCCTTTTGCCTCCCCTTTGCTGATTGGATTCATTGGGCGGCTGTTTGGGATATTTGGTTCCCTCTCCTCTCCTATATATAGTGGCAGATTTGAGACATTTTGGAGCTGATTTTGGTGAGTAAACATATCTAAAAATCTGAGGGTTTCTTCTTAGAGAGCTTGCGAGCTATTTCCACTTCTCTTCTCCTATATTTGATTTCG
>NW_021384391.1:0-247 GCF_001605985.2 Dendrobium catenatum | reverse complement strand
AAAGTTTTCAAGGCCTTTAATTTTTTAAAATTAAGTAGGCCATAAAGTTTCAAATTATCATCCAGTAAGCATAAAAAAAAAAATCATCAATATTTTTTTCTTTTCATTTATCATTAAAATGTAAATACACTAATTACAAATACATACTATAATGTATGGCTATAAACCATAACATAATAAAAGAAAAGATAGTCATGATTGTATAAAAATAAAAAACATCTATATCGACTCAAACAAATTAGAACCC
>NW_021384390.1:0-277 GCF_001605985.2 Dendrobium catenatum | reverse complement strand
TGAACAAATTAGAACCAAACTTCCTGGTGTTTTAAAGTTTCTTTTTGGTTATATAATTAAGAAGAGAACAGTTCGGGTGCCCACAAACACCGGAAATAACAAATTCACTACACTGACGACCTCAAAGGGGGTTCTCTTCAAAGCAGCGGACTCCAAAGTCCAGAAAGTCCCATCCCCGGTGATTGAGAAAGGGGAATTAATGTCAAGATGAGGAAATATCTCATGACATCCAAATAGCTACGCCACCGGATCTGCAACATCTATGAAAGCAGACAGA
>NW_021384389.1:0-221 GCF_001605985.2 Dendrobium catenatum | reverse complement strand
GGTATCTATGAATCAATCAAGTCGATAATATCAATCGTAAATCGATACGATAAATCAATAAATCCGTTTAATAATAAATCAATTCAATAAATCCATCAATATCAATAAATCATTCAGAAATCAATAAATCGATGCATATCAGGAAATCCATACGATGCAATATCGTACACATGCAATTCCATACAATGGTCTTACTCGACAAGCACAAACACTAGCTATGA
>NW_021384388.1:0-247 GCF_001605985.2 Dendrobium catenatum | reverse complement strand
GTCAATCATCAAAACATTCGCCATGAAAATAGTTTGCAACAAAGAAGGCTTTATAGGACTCTAGTTCAAGCAAGGCTTTCACCAATGTCTCTCTCAAGTCATGTGACATCACCAAAGCATCGTAGACACTAAGAAGAGAAGAAATTTTTCTTAGATGAGCCAACACATTATAGTCAACATACGACTGAGGGCGTTTACCTTTCTCCTTAAACTGCTCTTGGGAGGAAGGGATAAGAACATCCTACTG
>NW_021384387.1:0-240 GCF_001605985.2 Dendrobium catenatum | reverse complement strand
GATAAAGTCAGCAAGTTGCATTAATGAGCTCATTTTGAGATCTTCTATTTAAGCTTTTGACTAAGCACTTTTGTAAGTGTATTTAGAAACCATTGAAACTTCATTCTTTTGGGGAAACTTGAAGAGAAAGCTTGAAAGGGAGTGAGGAACGGGTGAAGTCTGAGAGAGGGAGAAGATCCTGTGAGGGGGGAGTCAAGAGAGTGTGGAGGGGGATTCCACACGGTTGGACTTGTTGAAACT
>NW_021384386.1:0-221 GCF_001605985.2 Dendrobium catenatum | reverse complement strand
TGCACAGACTAGCAATCTCAAATATCTAAAAACTGCTCTTGCTGATGCTTCTTTCAAAGGTTACTTGCGTATTCTCAGAGCTTGAGACGCCTGATTCAATCAGAATGAGAACAGCCCTTGGCTATATGAGCATGAAGGCTTAGAGTTTTGATTTCAAATTTATTGACTGTTGGATTATTCAATGGAGTATGTTTTGGATTGAGTTCCATTTCTATGATTCA
>NW_021384385.1:0-205 GCF_001605985.2 Dendrobium catenatum | reverse complement strand
TTTCAAGCGAGTCTCTCTAATCTTTTCTTCCAATGGAGCTACTACAACCTTTCACGTATATGCTCATTTGGTATCCTTTCTCTAAGGGTAAAGCCACTCTTCCACCTCAGCATCCTCACCTTTGCAACACTTAACTTAGTATTATGGTTCTCTTTTAATGATCAACATTGGACACTATAAAACATTACAGGTCTCACCACCATCT
>NW_021384384.1:0-279 GCF_001605985.2 Dendrobium catenatum | reverse complement strand
AATAAAATGAGTTTGCTTGTCATTTATTTTATCTAGCTAATTCTCTTGTTTTGGATTGATCATATAAATTGTATGTTAATTACTAATGTGATTTTTATTCTATAAAATTTAAATGATATTTTTAATATTATCCTGATCTTAATTTAATACACATAATGGCCATATGTGTAGTTAAAATATAGTGTAATGTATAGCATAGATGGAGGAATGCAAGAACAACAGGGAATATTTATATAAGATGTTTGCATTCCTAGACATAGGATGTTAAATATTCTAGGT
>NW_021384383.1:0-325 GCF_001605985.2 Dendrobium catenatum | reverse complement strand
GGATTCCCTGGACACTACAGTCAATGATTGTTAGTGTTGGTAGATTGAAATCTTCGGTATACCCGGGATGACAGAACCATTGGATCTTGATCGGGTTTACCTCCATTTTCTCCACTATTGAAATCTTCGGTTTACCTCCATTTTCTCCACCATTAAGAGGGGTAATTAACTATGAGTGCTTGCGTTTATGGGAAGTAAGGACTCCAGATCTTTAAACCCTGACACTACCCTCAGGAAAAATATAGTTAATTACAATCTGAGTTAAGTAAAATGGAATTCTTGATGTAGGCAGGGGGGGTCAAATCAAATCCTAATATTTGATTTT
>NW_021384382.1:0-579 GCF_001605985.2 Dendrobium catenatum | reverse complement strand
CCTCAACCAAGTTGAGGCGTAAGTCTCATAAAAAAAACTTGAGGCGTAAGCATCGAGGCGTTTTTTAATGGAATTGCGCAAAGGCGGGCCTCAAGGCAAGCCTCATATTGCGCAATTTTAAACCATGGGTGAATCATAACCAAATTTAGAAGTTTATGATAAAAAGTATTTGAAATCATACTCCAACATATAAGTTTGATTTTAAGTACTCAAATAAATGGTTATAATGCCGAGACAGATTAACTATCAGCAAGACTAAAAGATTCCATGATACATCATACAGTTTGCAATGCGTGCATTTCACTAAAACGTCAATATACTTCAAGCTCAAGTGTAACAGCTTTGAAAGAGATACAAATTATGTTGTCTTCGAACCATGAACTGTACCTTCAGCTTAATTAACCCATGTTATCTAGTGGAAAATTCTAAATGAAATGCAGGACTACTGCAAAGTTTAGAGAGAAAGCAGATTATGTTGAAAGTTATATTGTAGCTAGTTCAATAACAAAGCAGAGAGAATCAGCAAAAGAAATATAATCATAGCTATGAATGTTATAAGTTTCCAATTTTCAACCAACA
>NW_021384381.1:0-1347 GCF_001605985.2 Dendrobium catenatum | reverse complement strand
GTTATTAAAAGACAAAAATATTTGATTGTAAAACAGGGGTTCAAGCAGATTATAATATATTTTATGTTTTGTGGGGGTGGGGGAAGTGAGCCCCTCGGCCCCCCTTATCAATGGGAGAAATTATTACGTGTGAATTTTGAATGTATACAAGGCATCAGACTTATATATAGGATGCGTATTATATACATCTTATGTACAAGTTATACACATGGTGTTTACAAGCCATGTGACTTACACACATTAGAGTCCATATGTGAGGTACATCTGAACTACGCACCTAATAATTTCTCCCCCAACCAAGCGGATAAGTATTCTATGCGGACACCAAATGCCGTCCGGAGATCTACCGGAATGCGCCACGTCATTCCTTTCCCTCTGAATTTCTGGTTCTTGGACCGATATCCAGAATTTCGATTTGAGAACAAAGCGGTATTGTCGGATTGTTGAATTTCTTGATTGCGTTGATGATGAAGATTTATTTCTTCGCTACAAAGTAGCGAATATAAGTCGTCCAGACTAATAGGTTGAAGGGAAGTTTGAATAGCAGTCTTGAACGGATTATATGTTGCCGGCAATCCGTTAAGTATGTAAAGAACAATATCTTCGGTATCCACTTTGGATCCTGCTGCTGCGATGCTATTGACGATCTTCTTGATTTGATCAAGATATTGTTGCATTTTCCGATCCTTCATCTAAATTTGATGAAGTTCGCTCTTCAATTGTATTACCCGCGAGCGGTTCGTTGGTTGAAGCCGGCGTTCAAGGGTGAACCAGATTTCTTGAGCGGTGGTGAGCGTGAGCACATAAGGTAAAATTGGCGCGGAGATGGTTGATAGAATTGCAGAGATAAGATTCCTATCAATGAGTCTCCACTGATTGTAATCGGTGGTATCAGACTCCGGTGGGCATGTGGAAATACCGGTCAGATGTTGTTTATACCCGTTAGCAGAGAAGTGTTGAAAGAGTTGCAATCTCTAGATTGCGTAATTTTTCATCGTGAGCTGAGTGGGAACCAAATTCTTGATGTTTGAAATCAAAAATTTTAGGTGAGGGGGAATGACGAGCTTAGTTTCTTGACCGGAGATACTTTGTGCTGTCCGGCGGGAAACTGTTGAGCTTTCTTCGACCATGATCGGAGGGTTGTGCTGTCCGAAGAAGAAGAAGAAGGAAGAAGAATGCTGTGGAGCAAGATGCTCTTATACTAAGATAGAATTCTTGACAGGGAGGTTCACGGGAGAGAAGGGAGAAGAAGGGAAAGAAGGAAATGAGAAAATGAAATCTTGTTGTTTATTACTGTTAACAGTGCTAAATATATTGAGTTACAAAAAATATAAAATGCAAGAAAGT
>NW_021384380.1:0-247 GCF_001605985.2 Dendrobium catenatum | reverse complement strand
TTGTGACTTCATGTGCTGTATATCATATTTGGAGATCGAGGAATGAGAGGCGTTTTGCTGGCAAAGTTGATTCAACTAAAGGCCTCATTACGAAAATTAAACATGCTATTCGGTTTAAGACTTTACACTGGAACAAGCTGGATTTGCTTCTTACGGTATTTCCTTCCTGTTTTACTGATGGCTGAGCGTTTTGATGTTTTTGTTCGGCGTGCTCAGCATTTCTATTTTTGGGGGCTTGTATGGACTA
>NW_021384379.1:0-228 GCF_001605985.2 Dendrobium catenatum | reverse complement strand
GAATTTTCAAAACTTGAATTCGAGGGGAAAGGGAGATGAGATCAATGGTTGAAAGGTCCACGGACGGATGGTGGTGGTGGGGTGGCCGGCGGCTAAGGGGATGCTAAGGCCGGCGGGTTGGGAAGAAGAGAGGGGGATTGGATGTTGGGGATAGACCACGAGCCACGGACTCTTCCAATGACTGGTGGGTATTGCTTTTGGCCCTCACCTTGGGCTTTCTCTCTCACT
>NW_021384378.1:0-314 GCF_001605985.2 Dendrobium catenatum | reverse complement strand
ATAAGTGGAAGAAATACCTTAAAAAGGTAAAAAAGAAGGTTGCTAAGGCCAAAAGGACTGCTGAGGTAGAAGCCTTGAAACAAGTTAAATTTGAGGCCAATCGAGAATTCGTTGCTCCTTACACCTACCCCCTCCATGGTGGAAATGTTTTCCACCCTACTCCTGTTACTCAAAGGAGAGAGGTTGTGAAAATGAGAGCACGATCTCCGATACACCTTCTTGACTACTATACAGAGAGAATCAATCAAGAAAGAGCTAAGCAATCACCTGTAATAAATCATAGGCCCCTAGTTGAGGGTTATGACCCATCCACT
>NW_021384377.1:0-215 GCF_001605985.2 Dendrobium catenatum | reverse complement strand
AAGACCAGAATAAAGAGGGAAATATTTCAAAATATCCTTTAACTTTTTAGCATTATGAGCAGAGGCTTCCAAAGACCAAAACAACATCAACATATATAAATGAGAAATATAATTCTCACTAACAACTATACCCTCAAAGTGAGTATCAGAAGACTTATCATGGATCAAATTAGATAAGACATTCATCATTATACAAAATAAATAAGGAGAAAGAT
>NW_021384376.1:0-231 GCF_001605985.2 Dendrobium catenatum | reverse complement strand
GTGACTTTTATTATTTTATTGTGAAATTGAATTTCTCAATAAGATGAATTTAATGATATTAAAAGGTGGTTAATCTAAAGTTTAAATGAGATTAAATCATGTATTTCATGTATAATTTAAAACTTTAAATATTTATTGGATGATTAAATGATTCTTAAATTTGACATGCTTATAGTCAGATTGAGGGTCTCTATGAGATGAATTTAATGTGTTTATGATAACTTAATTATG
>NW_021384375.1:0-220 GCF_001605985.2 Dendrobium catenatum | reverse complement strand
AAAATCCTATTTTTACTATTTTATTAATAATTAAAAATATATTCATTATAGTGTAGAGAATGAAAATACGATCAAAACAAGGTATTATACGTCAAAATTGGAGCAAAAATAAATTTTTGGTGATTTTTTGAAGATAAAATGTTTTTAAAAATAATTTAAAACAATTTAAAATAAAATTCGGCGGCAGATGACACGTGGCGGCCCGGGATTGGATCCCAGG
>NW_021384374.1:0-921 GCF_001605985.2 Dendrobium catenatum | reverse complement strand
TAAACTCATACCAACATTACCACCCCAAATGAAATTAAGAGAAGCAAAGTGATCTCATTCTTTCCCAAGTTCAAGAAAACATCCCAATATGGTCGCCAACAAGATTTTCCATATAAAACTCGAACAAGTGGAGAAAATTCAAATTTAAGAAAGCACAAAGGCACCATGAAAGTTTTCCAACACAAAACATGGATAAACTCTTAAAGCTTTTCTAACATAAAGAAAATTTTTCATGCTACAAGGTAACAAGCATATGAAAAGATCTTTCCAAACTTAGACTCACGAATTAGCTTTCATGCTAAAACCATTCCTCAAATGAGGAGTTCATTCCAAAAGAAACCCATCTCAAGACAAAGAAATACGTCTAAAAAAAAAAATCCTTCATGGAAAGCTCTTTTTTTTTTAACAAAGAAATCCATATTCATGGGTCAAAAGCTCAAACAATTCTTGAATTATAAGAAACATCTCTCTAATAACATTCTCCTTTCTAAACTATTTGAAGCCACATGCGCCAAATTATCACTTAAAATTGAACGTCAACCTTCTCTTCACATAAATGTAAATGTCAACTTGATGCAAAGAAGGCAAAAGAGATAAACTAAAAAACAACCATTTCTTAATTGCAATATTGTAGCAAAAGAAAACTAACACCATTCCTTCTCAATATGAAACTAAACATCACTATTTCTCTTGATCCTAGCTTCTTGAGAAAGAAAGCTCATAAAACCTCTACAAATTATTTATTTTTTCAACAAGTCTCTAAATATCAAGGTTTTCAAAACGGACCGGACAACGATCCGGAAGGAGGAGGTTCACGGTTCGAACGGTCGAACCGGATGATGTAATAAATAATAATATTATTTAAAAAAATAAAATATATATTAAATTTTCCTGTAATACCTTCATTCAACATTCTATTTT
>NW_021384373.1:0-220 GCF_001605985.2 Dendrobium catenatum | reverse complement strand
ATCACCCTGGATGCACTCCTGGATGATTGAAAAAATGGCTTGATCGTCCCGGCCGATCTCACGATCGTCCCGGTCGATCAGTTCAAATCAGAGGAAAATCATCCTGAGCATCATCCTGGATACGGGCTGGCTGATATTTATCGTCCTGAAGTAACTTAAGGTTTTTGAATGGATCGTCCAGGCTGATCCTGTGATCGTCCAGGATGATATGATCGTATCA
>NW_021384372.1:0-252 GCF_001605985.2 Dendrobium catenatum | reverse complement strand
ATCCGGTTCTCTACTGACACTTGGAGAGTGTGAACAGTCGAAGGGTTCTCCCACACTAGGAGAGTGTGAAAGGACAAAGGGTTCTCTGCCCACACTAGGAGAGTGTGAAAGGACGAAGGGTTCTCTTCCCACACTAGGAGAGTGTGAAAGGACGGATGGTTCTCTGCCAACACTGGGAATTGTGTAAAAGGAAGACGGTTCTCTGCCGCACCGGATAGTGGTGAAAAGAGTGTTTTGTAAAGGCTTCTCCTC
>NW_021384371.1:0-253 GCF_001605985.2 Dendrobium catenatum | reverse complement strand
AGGCCGATTAATTACCTCCATCATAGGTCACGACTGGATGGATGTCAAAGTTTGGATCAAAATTTCTGTACGGAACTTATAATCGCTGCTGCTATCTGATGGATTATATTAATTATTCTCCCTATTGTTAAATACATAACTAATATGAATGAAATTAATACATTTACAAAAATAAGAAAATATGCCAGCAAATCCAGACCATTAAAAAGATACAATTACATAATTATTAAGACTTTATTTAAAATAATTTTCT
>NW_021384370.1:0-219 GCF_001605985.2 Dendrobium catenatum | reverse complement strand
GCGCAGGGGTAGCCAAGAAGGTGCGTTTTGAGTATCTACCGTGCCTGGTCATCACACTGATCGGTGGCATAGCAGCAGGTTTCAACTCCCCGCCGGTGCAAGTCGACGTGTCTGCCATCTCGTTTCCACCGCCATATGATACCACGGCATCCTCAGCTAACGACATGCTGTGGCTGTCGGTGTAGCTATGCGTCGGCTTGGATTTAGCGAAATCAAGCA
>NW_021384369.1:0-1412 GCF_001605985.2 Dendrobium catenatum | reverse complement strand
GTGATTGATTTAAATGCTTAAATAAAAATGTTTTTCTACAATATTGATATTTGTTTTTCTAGTTAATATTTTTGTGTTTGTTATTTTGTTGTTGTTGTGTTTCTAAGTTTTGATTTGTGTGAATGATTTCATTTTGTTTTGTTTCTTGAATTTTTTTTTATATCGTCCGGGATGAAATAGTTTCGTACGGGACGATTTGTGTAGTATGACAAACTGTGGGATTTTGAACCATTTTAAAAGCAATTTTAATGTAATTTGTCTATACGATCATCACGATCGTCCGGGACAAAATATTTTTTCAAACAAAGGGACGATTGAAATAAGCAGTTGAATGGATAATATAGTTTTTAATATGAACTTCGTCTTTACAAACCATTGGTTTGTCTGGATGAACACATGTGGGTTCGATGTAAGGGATGATTTCAACTGCCATTAAAAACGAATTGAATTTCTGATCGTCCGGACGAACACGTATTCGTCTGTACGATCGCTTTGGTCAAAAGCCTGTACGAAATGGCACCTCGTAAGTTGTGTGATTATGAAAAGTCGTTTCATTTTGGACAGATTGAATCATCTCTATGAAATTTTATTTTATACAGGACGAACAATTTTCGTCCGGGATGAAAATTTTTTCGTCTGGTACGACCAAGTCATTTTCAATAAATAGGCGGACTTTTTAACTCAATAGTCACACGCTTAACATCACTTTCAAACCCTTTCTTAATCTAAGATCATTCTCAAATGGCCTACTCTAGCAAGCGTCAAAAGGTATTGGCAAAGAAACCACATAGGAACACCTCCGAAAATTTTTTGTCCAAAGCAAATGAGGATTCCTTTCCTCGATTTGCCTCCACCAAAATCACACCCTCTAGGATCCTACTACAAGAAAGTCTTACTTTCCAGGTAAAGAACTTGTTCGCCTCAACCCAATTTGGTTTCATTCTTACTCTGGTGTACCCTTACAACAAAGAGTATTTTCACAATTTCCTGGCCAATATGTCCTTTTGCCCTTTTCAGTCTGTAGTCCACTCCTTTGTCTTTAAGGAAAAAGTAGACATTACTAAGCATGACTTAGGAGCATTTCTAAACTTAAGAACTGAAGGGGAAAGGGAAAATTATCTGATCACTACCAATGAATATTCATGGTCTGAAATCAATCAAGTGATTAGAGGGAATAATGTGAATGAACATGTGGCTAGAGTATCCGGTCTTGTGAAAACTGCACAAATCATCCAACATGTCTTTAGAACTTCCATTATCCCTAAGGAGGGTGATAGTGTGAACATTACTCCACTTCTTTCTATGCTTACTTTTATGGTCATGACTAAAAAACCTATGGATGAAGCCCAGTTAATTCTCGACTATCTTTTTGGGCTTTTCGAAATTGTCAATGCTGAACAAAAAAGAAAGAG
>NW_021384368.1:0-207 GCF_001605985.2 Dendrobium catenatum | reverse complement strand
AATAATGTCACCATGTTTCCATAATTATAATGAAATTAAGAATATCCTTATGGTTTTCTTGAACTCATACAAAGTTTACTTCATTTAATATTTAATTATTTCATAAAATTTGGATACAATTGAACTTTTTTCAAGACTATTTATTGTCCCGTACACCAAAATTTTATAGTCAACATGATGGAACATCTTCATTTTAGCTACATCAAT
>NW_021384367.1:0-284 GCF_001605985.2 Dendrobium catenatum | reverse complement strand
AGTTGAGAATCACCAAAGATTTAGAGATGTTGGATTTTGACATCGATCGCGATCTCCAGCTCTGCCAATAGAGCTTCGTATTCGGCTTCATTGTTGGTCTGGGGTTCCGTCAAACTGAATGAAAATCTCAATATACCTCCCTCTGGTGCTACGAAAATGAGACCGATGCCAGCTCGGGCTCTTGCAATATTTGGAGGTCGGACAGGTCTAATAGATGATGCCCCATCAAAGTACATCTCCCAGAACAGTAGCTTTTCATTATCCTCGACCTGCATTATCTGCTC
>NW_021384366.1:0-405 GCF_001605985.2 Dendrobium catenatum | reverse complement strand
ATTGTACCGAGAACATTTGTCGGTATAAACAAGATTACTATTCGGTATAAGTACTTGACTCACTTATCCTTAAAATGTTTCAGGCAATTATCGATGAATATCCGTTTATCTTCACTTATTAATGATCACCAGGATAATCTAATGGTTGAGGTGCATGACACAATTCTATTTTTTTTAATCATCAACCTCATAAACGATCATAGAAATATCATGACCCGCGGTTGATTCAGCCATAGAAGCATGAGCAGGTTCAGGTGCAAGAGTAAGTCTAGGTGCAGGTGCAGGAGCAGGTGCAGGAGCAGGAGTAAGTTCAGGTACAGGTGCATATGCAGAAGCAGGTGCAGGTGCATATGCAGGAACAGGTGCAGGAGCAGGTCCGGGAGCATGACTTGGAATTGACTCACT
>NW_021384365.1:0-997 GCF_001605985.2 Dendrobium catenatum | reverse complement strand
TCTTAAAAGCAAAGCAGCTAGAAAGTTATCCCAATTAAACCCTTAGGCTTCGTTTGGGACGGCTTTCTTTCTGCTTCTTAGAGCAGCTTTCTAGTACAAAAAATTTAATTTTTGTACTAAAAAACTATTTTAAGAAATAGTGATCGGTCTCAAACGAAGCCTTAAGCTATAATCCATCTTGGATGGAGCCTATTGAAAATTTTTAATTTTGTTATCATTAGTTGTTTTCTTTTAAGTTCTATTTTTTGTGATCTTGTGCATGCCTTTTTGCTAATAGACTTATAGAATTTCATATTAATAAAATTTGGTGGGGAGTGACCCTCAACTTCCACTGAAAAAAATCCTTGAAAGAAGACTGAAATATTACCATCCAGTTTGTCTTTTTATCAGCTAGAGAGATAATTTTGTGATGTAATTTTGTCAAATTGGAATAGCTATAGCTTATCTCACTAGAGAGTAAAAGGCCATAAGGTTTGCTAAATTTTGAACTGTTCAACATTTTTTTATTTAACAAAATGATAATATTTGTGATTTGCAAGCTTAGATTTTATTTGGGATAACTTTCTTATTAGTTTTTAAAGCAATTTTTTAGTATAAAATTTTTTAAAACTAAAAATATGCTTTAGAAATCAAGAAGAAAACTATTCCAAACAAAATCTTAATTAGCTTTCCATTTTTTTTAGTTTTTAAACAAATACTCTTACTGTGAAGTTGTATTATGAATAGATAAATCATTTATTTCTTTTTTAAGTGTCTCATATTAATTTAATTTACAATGTAATTAATTATGCAATTAATGAAATAATTTTTATTATTTTAAAAATAATAACAAAACTTCCAAAGATTTTGATTCTTTTCATGAGCTAATATTTTTTTTTTTTTAGTTAAAACCCACAAAGGGGCCTACGTGTTAATATCAAAATAACGATTACATAGTTCTTAAAAGGATCCACAGACTCGCTAATGCTCGACTGAGCTACAATCAAAAAGTAAAGAA
>NW_021384364.1:0-237 GCF_001605985.2 Dendrobium catenatum | reverse complement strand
TAAAAGAAGAATCAATTATATGGCAAGCATGTTAACAAAATTTTGAAGTTAAACCAATGGGTCAAAG
The DNA here is from genome assembly GCF_001605985.2 of Dendrobium catenatum. Lineage (NCBI taxonomy): Eukaryota > Viridiplantae > Streptophyta > Magnoliopsida > Asparagales > Orchidaceae > Dendrobium > Dendrobium catenatum. The sequence continues at coordinate 170 of NW_021384364.1, read as the reverse complement.
AGCTTTGTCAACCCCAATATTTTAAAGAGCATTTTAATATCCTCATCACTGAAATCAATGTTGAGATAATTACAATTATTAGAATTGTAGATATTCAATGGGATAGTCTTTAGCAATGGAGGTGGTGGAGTTGTATTAACTATTAAGAAGTACAAACTAGTAAGAGATAG
>NW_021384363.1:0-257 GCF_001605985.2 Dendrobium catenatum | reverse complement strand
AGCTATAATTTAGTATTAAAAAGCTGCTTTAAAAAATAATAAAGAAAATTGAAATCTTAATATCGAAATAATGCATTATCCTAATTTAGTCTATTAACAATATAAAATTGATCTAAAATTGCCCTCATAATATAATTGTGATATAAAATTGAGCTCAATTTAATTACTCGTTAATCCAAATTTAGCTCATAGGAATAATTTTGGATTAATTTTGTATGGTCATGAGATTAAATTATAAAAATATTATATTCTAATAT
>NW_021384362.1:0-317 GCF_001605985.2 Dendrobium catenatum | reverse complement strand
GGGTATAATCAAATTGAAGGAATTGATTTTGAGGAGAATTTTGCCCCTGTAGCTAGACTTGAAGCAATATGGGTTTTACTTACCTTTGCCTATTTTAAAGGTTTTAAATTGTTTCAAATAGATGTCAATAGTACCTTTTTAAATGGGGTAATTGAGGAAGATGTATTTGTAGAATAACCTCTAGGTTTTAAAAATTCTAAATACTCAAATCATGTTTTCAAGTTAAAAAAGGCATTATATGGATTTAAAAAGTAACCTAGGGCTTGGTATGAGAGGTTGGGCACCTTCCTACTTGAAAGATCTTTTGAAAAAGGAAG
>NW_021384361.1:0-324 GCF_001605985.2 Dendrobium catenatum | reverse complement strand
GGAGGGTTCTGAGGAGGTTTGCGGAATATTGGGTTGATGCTTGCATGGAGAGGTTTGACGTGGGCTGTCATGGTTTGAAATGGCCAGATGAGTGGAGGTATCATGAATGGGATTGATATTAGGTGTAGTTTCATTAATGCCTTGAGAAGCTAAGACATCAAATTTGTTTTTGGTGTTGATGGGTGGGGAAACTTGAGTAATAGAGGTTATCTGAATGTTCTCTAAATTCTCTTCAGAGGGGGAGTTTAAATTTGGGAGAGAAGTTCCTGAGTTGAGGTTCTGGGAAGGAGGTGGTAGGGTTAACAGAGGTGTGTTTGCAGAGTT
>NW_021384360.1:0-341 GCF_001605985.2 Dendrobium catenatum | reverse complement strand
ATATAGTTGAAATCAAGCTAGATTATATTAATTTCTCTAACGCATTAAATAGTTAAGAAAATCAAATTAATATTAAACTAAAAAATAAATCAAGTTTTAACTTTATGGTAAAGAATGAAGACACGTATGATGATCATTCTTATTCAAAATTGAGCATAAGGTTTTATGAAGAAAATCATCTGTCATAATCTCTAGGATCCTGATTAAGGGTGCGTTTGGGACGGCTTCACGGCTGCTTTGCTTCAGAAAAATTTATTAAGGATGCGTTTGGGGCATTGCGGTAGAACAACGTTAGAAAAATTTCTGCGGCCCGCTGCTGCTTCTCGCGACCATTCATTGCG
>NW_021384359.1:0-334 GCF_001605985.2 Dendrobium catenatum | reverse complement strand
TTCTTCCCTATGTTAGAGAGAGAGCTCCTATTCTCTAATATTTGGAGGATATACTCACAACTAAGTTTTTTTAAGGGTATATTAAAGAGTTTCTAGCTTGCAAGAGTTAAAAAGGAAAGAGGCCAATGAAGCCAAATTGAAATGAAAGCTATATACACAAAAGTGTATCAAAAATCAAAAGATGCTCAAAGAGCAAACCGAAGTGACAAGAGGCATAAAATGAGCCCACTAAAAGCAAGCTATCCTCTCTTTTCTAAAACTCTTAAAACTTAGAGAACTCATTGATTATGTGATGCTCTCAAAGACTTGATTTCAATTTCCATGATTGAGACAA
>NW_021384358.1:0-211 GCF_001605985.2 Dendrobium catenatum | reverse complement strand
CAACCACAATAGGCATGAGACAACCGTGCCCGTTGGACAGGGAAAATTATAAAAGCCACTAGATCTTATATTAAATAAGAAGTTGATAAGAACTCCTAACCAAAGGGACCACCTGTAAGAACTGCCTTAAAAAAAACTGCCCACAAGAAGCTACTAGGAATATAATGACCTCATGAATTAGGAAAATAGGATACACCGCAAAGAAGGAATA
>NW_021384356.1:0-500 GCF_001605985.2 Dendrobium catenatum | reverse complement strand
GACGATAAATATCGGCCAGCTCGTATCCAAGGCTATTGTCAGGACGATTTTCCCATGATTTGTACTGATCGGCCAGGACGATCGTGAGATCGGCCGGGACGATCGTGAGATCGGCCGGGACGATCGTGAGATCGACCGGGACAATCAAGCCAAATTTCAATCGTCCAGGAGTCTATCCAGGGCGATACTCTGGCCGATCTTTTGAGTTTTGTACTGATCGGCCAGGCCAATGTTCATATCGGTCTGGACGATAAAGTCAGCAACTTGCAATTAATGAGCTCCTTTGAAGCTCTTCTATTTAAGAGCTCTTGTTCTACATTTTTGAACACCTTTGCCTGCTGTCTTGACCTGAGAAGGCCTTGAGGAGAGAAAGAGAGAGAGGGAGAGAGAGAGGATCTTGTGAGGGGATTCACAAGGGTTGCTTCACGGATCGCTCTGCTTGTTCTTCGTCTAAAATTTCTCGTCCGTGAAAGGGTCGGTAGAGGTAAGGAGTTAGCTTT
>NW_021384355.1:0-216 GCF_001605985.2 Dendrobium catenatum | reverse complement strand
AATTTTTTGATTGAAAAAATCTTATTGGTAGATGGATTTAAACATAATTTGCTAAGTATTAGTCAACTTTATGATAAGGATTTTAACATAAATTTTTTTTCAACAAGCTGCATTATAAATCAAAATGGTGTTGATGTGTTGCATGGAGATAGGGTAAACAATGTTTACATGCTTAATTTAAATTGTGTTAAATATTCTAATGCTATTTTTTTTCTA
>NW_021384354.1:0-258 GCF_001605985.2 Dendrobium catenatum | reverse complement strand
GAAAGCAACTTATTCTGGTTCTTCAGTCAAAAAGGCAATCTTCTATGACTTTTAAATTTAAAAAATAGTTAGGTATTATTAGGGTTATCAATGTTGGATATGATATAAAACCTTACTAAGGTTTCATTTAAAATAACTTTCTTACTATTTTTTCAAGCAACTTTTTAGTACAAAAAATTAAAAAAATATATATATTTTAAGAAATCGTAAGAAAGTTTAGATTTCGGAGCTCATCGAGGCCTCCTTGACTTGGTTTGT
>NW_021384353.1:0-1124 GCF_001605985.2 Dendrobium catenatum | reverse complement strand
AATTTAAAGAAATTTGGAATTATTTGTGAGACATTCTTACATTTATGTGAGCATTTGATCCAAATTTCATATGCAATTGATATGTGAATCTTGATATAAGTATTTTATAATAACAAAATGCCTAGTTTTGACTATTAAAAAATAAATTTTATCTTGAGTATTATTATTCATTGCTTGATTAATCTAGTTTAAGACCAATGAAAATGTATTATACATCGCCAAATATTTTGAGAATGTACTCATTTTTTTTTAATTTTCATAATTTATATAAATTTAGAATTTATTTAAGAAAACACTAAGTAATTCCTAAAACATTCTTTCATATTTGAAATGTTCTTTGATTTGATTAGGAATTCTTGGTAACATTAATTAATAGGTTGAATAATGCTTAAGTATGCATTTTGGATTGCTTTCATAACATTCTAAGATAGTTTTACCTAATTCATTCTAAGATTTCCTTCTTGATATTGACTATCATTAAAACCACATCCAAAGCATGTAATTGATTACTTCATAACTTTGCTTGGCACTTAATAGTTCACTTACACAAATATCATGGAAAGTGGGAAAGTCTTCTACTAAAGCCATCTCCCATTTACAACTGCCATAGTAGCCTAAACTCCACCTTAACTAATATTCAAGTGCACCACTTTTACATGGGGTTTTTGCTTTGACTTACACATGTCATTGATACACAAGTATATAATTTAATTTTAGTCTAATCGTGCTCTTTTGGAAAGATTTCTTTTGGCTCATTCAAGCACTTTTAATTAAGTTATTCCCAAGATAGTCATGCCCTGTTGGCTAGACTTCCTTTGATTTAGTCATACTCTTTTTACTAATTTATTTTACTCAAATCACACTCTTTTGACTAGGCTATTCCCTTAATTCAAGCATGCTCTTTTGACTTTATTGATAACCTTAGTGTAGCTATATTATATTGACTTCTATCCCTCTCAATCTAGTCATGCTCTTCTTATTAAATTATTTCTTTTGATAATTAATAAGCCATGTTTACTTAAATTTATTTCTTAATAGACCTTTTTTCAATTGTTTGCGACAAATTCGAATACATAAATTTTTATTTTATGCGACAAATATTCTCAATCATTTACCTTATACAC
>NW_021384352.1:0-282 GCF_001605985.2 Dendrobium catenatum | reverse complement strand
TTTTGTCGCCACTCAATCATGTCATTGAAGTGACTAACACTGAAGACAAAATGTTATTGCATTACAATGATGTGAAAAGAATCCAACACTATTGGAAGAAGAAATATGCGTTGTTTCATGGGTTCTAACTTGGGATTCGAATATCTTCTAGGATTAGATAAGTTACAGGCTTGAGGATGACAGAGAAGTGACGAAATTAAACTAAGTTTTTTTTTGGATCATTTTTTTTATTGTTTTTTAAAATAAAATTTTAGTATAAAAATTTTATAAATTTAAAATTTT
>NW_021384351.1:0-217 GCF_001605985.2 Dendrobium catenatum | reverse complement strand
ATGAATCGGGCTTGTTGTGTGATAGAAAAGTCCCCCTCAAAAATTTAAGAAAAAATTCTATAAGATGGTGGTGAGATCTGTAATGCTTTATGGTTCCAAATCTTGGTCATTAAAAGAGAAGAATAATACTAAGTTAAGTGTTGCAGAGATGAGGGTGCTCTGGTGGATGAGTGGCTTTACCCCTAGAGATAGGATACAAAATGATCATGGATGTTCT
>NW_021384350.1:0-203 GCF_001605985.2 Dendrobium catenatum | reverse complement strand
TATTAAAATAATATAAAATTAAAAATAAATTTAATGTTTCCTAAAAACTAAGAGGCGGCATTTCAACATTTCCGTGTAGCGAGTGGAAAAAAAATTCGCATTCCAAAGCCAAATGATATAATCATTTATAATATAGCCTATGTTAAGATCTAATCATTACCGCAAAAAAAACAAAAAAAAAATGGGAAATTTTTGGGCTTAGC
>NW_021384349.1:0-236 GCF_001605985.2 Dendrobium catenatum | reverse complement strand
TAAGATCAGTTGTTATAACTCTAAATTTGAAAAATAATTTTTTTCCCACAAAAGTAAAAAATTTATTCAGGAACCATTATAAGTCCAAATCATAAATAGTCTCCATCAATTAATTTTTCATTTTTTTTAATTATATTCAATTTCATTATGTGATTCAGAAAAGTTTTCATTTATTTTTGTTTTTGTTATTGATTTTTACTTTAGCTTATGATAGCCTACTAAGCTATGTTATTTCA
>NW_021384348.1:0-249 GCF_001605985.2 Dendrobium catenatum | reverse complement strand
CATGTTTGTTTGGCCTGAAGGATCGTAGTCGGCAGGAAACCGGGGTCAGAAAGACCGTTGTCTAGTGATGTTGGTCGGACAGACCGTAGTAGGCGACAGAGGTCAGAAGGACCGTAGGCGGTAGGAGACAATGAGTCAGGTGTTAGACCCACTGTCACTTGGAAGATCGGGTGTTGATGGTCTGGCCTTGGGTAGGACGTCGGGTTTGAACGTCGGGCCTTAAGCAGGACATCGAGATTGAACATCGGG
>NW_021384347.1:0-230 GCF_001605985.2 Dendrobium catenatum | reverse complement strand
TATGACATTCAAACATAGTGACATTACCCCATTTAAATTAGGAATTTGTTGATTTTAAGTTTCATTCGGACTTAAACCCAACTCATCCCATGTTAACCCTTAATTAGGCATAGAATTTCAAAAATTCATAATTCATTCAAATAAAATTCAAAAATTATGAATGAAACATCAAAATGCTAAAAATCAAACTCTAAATCCAGAAATAATTAAAGCCCTATTATCAAACCATT
>NW_021384346.1:0-282 GCF_001605985.2 Dendrobium catenatum | reverse complement strand
TCCGAGACCCCCTCCGATTCAATCCTGGCTGTCTGAGCTCGCGAGAGGAGGCTGAATAGGCTGGTGCTCCCTAGAGCTCAAGGATTGATTCCAGTGTTTTGAAATGACTCCTCAGAGTTCCCTTAATCTCCCAGCATCTTCCCTCGAGCTCCCAGACCTCCCCTTCCATCACATCGAGCAAACTCCGGTGAAAGGCTTCGGCATCCCGCTCGATGTCGTACCTCCGGCCATCCTCCAGTCGCGAACTCTGAAGGAAACCTGCTCGTCTTCATCCCCTGAAGC
>NW_021384345.1:0-292 GCF_001605985.2 Dendrobium catenatum | reverse complement strand
AGCCGTTTGATAGGTAAACTATAACTTTGCTTCAGCCTTCAGTTAATAAACTTTTGTCTCTATAAATTTGGGGGTTTCTTGTTTTTTTTTTTCTTCATTATTTGATTTAGGGGTTTCTTGTTATTGTAGATGATTTTTTTTCCTTCTCCATATGCTGTCGTCGTTTTTGGTCCTATTTATTAGATATATCAATGATATTGAACTGAAATAAACATTTAAGTTTTGTTTTGCTGTTATAGTGATAGATTTTATTTGTGTAAGTTTACAAGATCTTGCACTTAGTATCAAAATG
>NW_021384344.1:0-291 GCF_001605985.2 Dendrobium catenatum | reverse complement strand
AGTGTTTGGAAGATAGCTTTTTAATTTTTACTTTCAACACAACTCTCCTTGGCCTATTGGTTGAGAGCTTAGGCTTCCAACTAAGAGGTCCAGGGTTCGAGTCCTTGTGTATGCGTTGTGTGTGTGAGTTTGCCTTAAATGGCCTAAATTTCCCAAAAAAAAAAAAAATTACTTTCAAAAAGACACCACAAAATTATTTTAAGAAGCAATACAACTTTCTTACTATTTTCTAGAATAACTTTTTAGCACAAAAATTTTTAGTTCTAGAAGAAAAGATGTTATATCAGCTAA
>NW_021384343.1:0-1508 GCF_001605985.2 Dendrobium catenatum | reverse complement strand
GATCTTTACCTTTCATTTTTTCTATTTCAAATCAAATAAAGATAATAGTTCTTCACATTTATTTGACACTCATCCATACCTTTGAATCACAAATATGGACACGATGACACAGACATGAACATGGGACAAATCAATTATTAAAAATATAGGATACATATATGGGTTAGACATGATATTATAAAGTTTATATTTTAAAAAGTGTTTAAAAATTAAATAAGTATAATATTAAAAATAATTTAAAAATAACAAGTCATTTAATTAGAATTTGTGCTTAAAATGAGTAATATTATGATGTCGAGAGCTGGGCATTGATATCGTGTATCAAACATCGAGAGAGGAGACGCAAATGCTGTTGAGATATTGACATCAATGTTATGCAGTAAGTTCAGATGTCAATGTCAAGAGGACGTTTGTCGTCGATGTTGAGAGGATATTGGTGTTCAATGTTAAGAAGATGTTGGACAAAGATGAGCTGTCAAATTATGTGTGCAGAAATTGCTACTGCCGAGTATCAATGTCAAGACAGTGTCAAACTTTGGTGTTGAGATGATTTTGAAATGTCGATGTTGTAATGACGTCAAACATTGTTGTTGAGATTACATTAGACATTGTTGTGAAACCAAACTCACGACACGCCAAAGAGAAATGAAAATGAGAATATTCAATATGTGTTATTGAGTGCGGACGATTGATTTGATGTTGTTGATAGTAAATAAGAAATTTAGTTTTTATATTTTAAATAAATAAAATTTTAAATACAAGAAATTTTATTTAAAAAATTTCATAAAATATTGAAGATGCATGTCGGACACAAGTGTAAAATTTGCATTTAATATATATGTTTTTAATCGGACATGTTTTCGGCATGTCTGACACGTGTCAGAAGAGTGCCGGACATGTGTTGTGTCGGATAATGCCAGACATTTCAGGAGAAGTTTTGGTGCATCATAGATCAATACATTTCTCAAATATTTCAAATACAGTGCATTACATTTGAAAGTAAAATTGGTGTTAAGTAAGTTGAATAAAGGGATTTTGAAAGTTTGATGTTTGGTTGGATGAAAAGAAATGCAAGGTAAAGCACAATAAATGTTGTGTAAAATAATTTAGCTAATTTTTGTGGTAAACAATTCTTGCTCAATTTTGAGCTAGAATTGTTTATACCTCAAGCAAAAAAATGAGTGTCAACAATAATAGCCGCGATTGCCCATTGCCAGCCTCCATCACCGACATCAAACGCCTCCGGAGCTGACACCCCCAACCTTCGGGCATTTCTTGCTCTACTATTCAGCTGCCATTGCCGGCTGCGATTGCCAAATGTAGCCCACCGCCGCCCTCACCTACTAGTCGCCGCTATAATCTTTAAACATTAAACTTTACATTATATTAATTTTATTTTAAAACAAATGAAATAAATTATTCATTTAAATTTATTTTGTATTCATTTAAATAACTCTAAAATATTTCTTTTATATTATATTATTTTTATTTTATATTGTATTTATTTT
>NW_021384342.1:0-212 GCF_001605985.2 Dendrobium catenatum | reverse complement strand
ACCCTTTTAAATTTAATATGATCTTGGAACTATTAAAAATTTAGTGCAATCACTAATGCAAATGTTAAAATCTCGAAGGTTGTGTTCTACCCTCCAATACTAGAGAGATTATCACGTGTAGCCACCGTACATTTTGGAGACTAATCAAGATGTGTCACATCACTTGATACACAGTGGTATACAGTAATGGTACACAACATATTGGTGATGTG
>NW_021384341.1:0-282 GCF_001605985.2 Dendrobium catenatum | reverse complement strand
TAATTCTGATGTTATGTTGTAGGCTTCGTTGGGGATGACTTTTCTATTGTTTTGTAAAATAATTTTTTAGCATAAAAATTTTTTGAAAGCAAGAAAATAGTGCTCTAAAGCTATCTCAAACGGAGCATTAGGTTATATTTGGAACAATTTTCTTACTGCTTCTTAAAGCAATTTTTTTGTACAAAAATTATAATTTTTCTATTTAAAAACTGCTTTAAGAAGCAGTAAGAAGCCGTCCCTAATATAGGCTTCGTTTGGGACGGCTTTTTTATTGCTTTTTAA
>NW_021384340.1:0-231 GCF_001605985.2 Dendrobium catenatum | reverse complement strand
TAGGTCTTTTTGGGTCACTTTCCTAAGAGTTTTCATATTGGTAAGACATAATCTCCTGTGCCACAACCATGAATCATCAACAGTAGTTTTTAAGCAAAATGAAGTAGTACATTCAATGTTATTTAAATCAAGCATGTAAATATTATTGATCTGCTTTTCCTGCAAAACAATGTTATTATTTTGAGCTGATAATGTATGAATTTGCCAAAAATTTTATGATGAAGCCCTTAT
>NW_021384339.1:0-212 GCF_001605985.2 Dendrobium catenatum | reverse complement strand
TCATCATCATCATCACCATCACAAATTCTTACTTTGACAGTTATGTGTATGGCATTAATCTTAAAAGGATCAAGAAAGATTCCAAGAACTCATCTACATCCATAAAAATTATAATGAACACAAAGGCCCTCATGCTTACATCGGTGATACAGTATTATCTATTTTAGAAGAGTAGTAGCTCCTTTGAAAAGAGACAATTCGACTATTATCAA
>NW_021384338.1:0-291 GCF_001605985.2 Dendrobium catenatum | reverse complement strand
CCTAAATGCATAAAAAAGAATGTGCAAGAAATCTATATAGATTAAAGACTTCAGATTCTGAAACAAACCAGGATGTTCGGTGGTTGGCTTGTGGTTTCCCGAACTAGTACGCCTGCAGGAGGAGATGGGGTTGGCTTCTTGATTCGCGAAGGAGAAGAATGGAGACGGTGAGTCGAGAGCTGCGAATGAGATTTTTTTTTTCCTGTCGCTCGAAGCCGAAGAGTCGAGAGCGGGATGCGAATGAGGGTTTTTTTTTTCATCTATGCGTATTAGCTTTCCCTCCTCAAATCG
>NW_021384337.1:0-338 GCF_001605985.2 Dendrobium catenatum | reverse complement strand
GCTCTCTTTTTGATAATGTTAAAGGGGGAGAACGTATGGTTGAATTTTCGTACTGTTATCGTGTTTGTATCTTGTTTTCAAAAAATTAAAAACAACAAAAATATTTTCATCTCCCCTATTTTTTTTAAAAGTATTATTCTAGTGAGGGGGAGTTAGGAGAAATTGCTTTCTTTTGAAAATTCAAATTTTAGGAGAAATTGCTTTCTTTTGAAAATTCAAATTGATTTGTTTGCCATCATCAAAAAGGGGTAGATTGTTGCGGATCTATGGCTTATGATTTTAATGATAGCAAACTTTTTTTATCTACTAACGTTTCAGGTCCACACTTTCAGACTGCA
>NW_021384336.1:0-222 GCF_001605985.2 Dendrobium catenatum | reverse complement strand
GCCTCTAATCAAGTTGTAGATGCCCTTAGCCGACGATTTATGTTACTAAACATCATATAAATAAAGACCATTGGTTTTGATGTTGTGAAAGAATTGTACGAAAAGGATCCTGATTTTTCAAAAATATGGCAGCATTGTCTACTTCAACCATATAAGCTTTTTTATATACAACAAAAATATCTGTTTAAGGGAAATAGACTGTGTATACCCCAAGGATCCTTG
>NW_021384335.1:0-310 GCF_001605985.2 Dendrobium catenatum | reverse complement strand
TCTTCCTTACTTCTTTGCAGCTGCTCGAGAGAATATCGAAGGAGAAGATCTGGTACTCTGCCGACACCATGAGGGTGTGAAATGACAACGGTACTCTACTGACGCTAGGAGGGTGTGAAAGAACGACAGTACTCTGCCGACGCCAGACTGTTGTGAAAGAACGACGGTTCTCTGTCGACACTTAAAGAGTATGAAAGGATGAAAGAACTCTATCGCACCAGAGATTGGTGGAAGAGATGTGATTTGTAAAGGGGTTTCCGCTTTGTTGTGGGAGAAAAAGGAGAGCTACTTTGGTAATAGTGAAATACCT
>NW_021384334.1:0-242 GCF_001605985.2 Dendrobium catenatum | reverse complement strand
TCCAAAGCAATATTAGGGTTATAAATTTTATGAATATATTATTAGAGCTCATTTATTTGCTAATTAATAAAACTTCTATCAATAACAAATTTATTTTTATTTAGGTTTCATTTGGCACGGCTTACGTACTGCTTCTTAAAGCAATTTTTGTGTTAAAAAATTGCTTTAACAAGAAGTTAGAAAATTATTCCGAATAAAGCCTTAGTTTAAACATAAAAATGAAATCATCAGTATGAATTTCT
>NW_021384333.1:0-322 GCF_001605985.2 Dendrobium catenatum | reverse complement strand
AAGGGTCAAAAATTGACTTTTTGGTTAAGCTCAAATTATGGAATGTTTGTATTTTGTTAAAGTCTAGACCTTACTACGATCAGTTAGAAGGTAAGTACGTTGAAATCGGATTTTTCTACATTTTATTACAAAGGTTTGAAGTTTTAGCTAGATTTTAACTAAGGTTTGACCAAATTGTTGACTTTTTGAAATTTTATAGATTTCTGAAATTTAATATTTTTAATAAATATTAGACATTATTATGAGTTGAATGCAAGTGAGTTTGTTCAATTTGGATTTTTCTTGAATTAGTTATAAGGGTTTGAAGTTTATGTATTTATTG
>NW_021384332.1:0-301 GCF_001605985.2 Dendrobium catenatum | reverse complement strand
TACCCTCCCTCCAGTCGTTTCTTCTCAGACCAACCTTGTTGCTGGTGTTTGAAATTTTTGAAGGGCATCATCAATTACCTGCTTTTGAAAAGAATTTTTGTTACTTTATTTTGTGTTGCTCTGTTTATTATCTGTGGAGGGCGCGTAATGAACGAAGGTATGCTGGTTCTACTATTTCTATCCAAGCCACTATTAGGAGGATTTCATGTGCTATTCATGCTAAGCTCATATCATGGAAAGATTTTGATCTGCTTCAATCTTTATATCCCTCTTGTTTTGGTTCTTGACTTGCAGCTGTTTT
>NW_021384331.1:0-255 GCF_001605985.2 Dendrobium catenatum | reverse complement strand
AAAGAGAAGAAGCTTGCTTTTGGTGGGCTCATTTTATTTATCTTGTCAATTTGATTGATACTCTTTGTGCATCTTTTGATTTTTGTTACACTTTGTGTATTTTTTTTTCAATTTGGCATCATCTGCGCTTCTTTTGATTTTAACATCATTGGCCACTATTTTTTTATTTATTTTTTGCATGTTATATCCCTTTTTTAAAATTCTTAAATATTCATAATTAAGATTATACCATCTAGATATTAAAGAAGAAAAACT
>NW_021384330.1:0-326 GCF_001605985.2 Dendrobium catenatum | reverse complement strand
TCGGCGGGAGCCTCAACCAAAAAAGGAGTATACGCCCCTTAACACATCTTAATCAAATGTCTTAATGGCCATCCGAGATGAAGAGAAAGTTAAGTGGCCAAATCCCTTAAAGCCAAACTCAGGAAATCAGGAGCAATACTGTCACTTCCACCGTATCCGTGGACACAAAACAAGAGCATGTAGGCCGCTAAAGAATGAAATTGAGAGACTTATTCGACAAGGCTACCTTGGACAGTTCATTCAAAATTCTCCTGCTCGAGATGAGGCTTGTCCCACTGGGGGCAAAATTAATAACAACAAGGAAAACCATTGAATAATATTCAAAT
>NW_021384329.1:0-328 GCF_001605985.2 Dendrobium catenatum | reverse complement strand
AATTACTTTCTAAGCCATTGAATGTTCCCCTCTAAATCCATTTAATGATGATAAAGATTTATTTAAAGATTCCCAAAGAATGTCTATATGCATGCACATAGATTTATATATATTTGTAGTCTAAGTTTAAAATATATACAATATATAAGCATCCTTATATATTTTTAAAATTTAATAACTATTAAAATATAGTTCGAATAAATTTAAGAAAATTACTGGAGGTTATAGATATATTGAAAAATATTCCTGCTAAGTTTCAAATTATATGTATCTTTATTTACTCAAATATGCAATAAAAATAGAAAATCATATAATTGAAATTATTTTC
>NW_021384328.1:0-232 GCF_001605985.2 Dendrobium catenatum | reverse complement strand
GATATTAAGTCTTGATTTCTTAATCTCATTTGTCCCCGCATGTGACTCTCCTTTAGTACCCACAGCAAGACGGAGAAGCCTTTACAAACTCTTTTCACCACTACCCGGTGAGGCAGAGAACCGTTTGTCCTTCACACTATTCCCAGTATTGGCAGAGTACTGTCGTCTTTTCACACCCTCCAAGTGTAGGCAGAGAACCCTTTGTCCTTTCACACTCTTCTAGTGTGGGCAG
>NW_021384327.1:0-571 GCF_001605985.2 Dendrobium catenatum | reverse complement strand
TGTGGCTAACTTAATAGCCTCGTAGGCCTGGGTTACCTAGTGATAATTAACTTTGTTGATTTACTTTAGTTTGTTATAAATTATAAAAGAAATGTAGATTGAGCGTTTTATTAAAAAAGAGATTTGTTGATTGATTTTAAAATTTATTCTAAAGTTTGATATTTAGAAGTATTTAATCCTAAAGAATTTTAATATTATGATTTGATCTCCTAATTAAATCTACATATTTTAGATTTTAGATTAGTTGTGAATTAATTATTAAATTAGTTATATTTGACTTAGATTTATGTTTTAGATTTATAATTTAATAATTATTAATGTTAATTATAATTTAATTAAGAATTAAGTGTTTTAATAGATTTTAAGAATTAGATTAAAGTTGGTTGGTTGATTAGTGGATTAAAGAAGAGAAACTAAAATTAGAAAAGCGTGTCACTAAGTTTTTTTTGTTTTAATATTTCTATCTTATAAAGAGCATGCATCCTAAGTCTATGTTTTCTAAGACCCGGTCCTTAATTTTTGTCCTTAAATATTACTAAAGTTGTAGGACTAAAAACAGTGTTGTTTTCTA
>NW_021384326.1:0-269 GCF_001605985.2 Dendrobium catenatum | reverse complement strand
TGCCAAAATGTTTGGATTTGTTGAACTATGACCCAGTTAGGTTCGACTAAACAGTACTCATTTTGGCAAGTTTATAATGAGTTCTTGAGATTTCAGGCAAATGCGTTATTGCTCGCAGCCTTAGAAGTATGTGGTTCGGCACATGATGCACGTATATTTAAACATGCAGTGATGGATCCGAAATATAATTTTCCTGCACCACCTCCAGGTAATACTAATTTATAGAATGAATTTGTTATATTTATTAATTAGGTTATATTGTATACTAA
>NW_021384325.1:0-265 GCF_001605985.2 Dendrobium catenatum | reverse complement strand
CAAAAGATTTCATGGAAAATAATTCAAAATCATGCATTAACAAATTCAACTTAGATTGCTTGATATCATTCGTGCCTTCGTATATGGTATGTAATTTATCCCAAACTTCCTTACTAGTAGTGCACGTGGATATTAACATAAAATCTTCAGAATTTAAAACACATAAAAAATAATTTAAAGATTTTACATTCAATTGAGCATTGATTTGTTCATCTCTATTCCATTGACTAAAAGGAATGTCAGTTTTAACTCCATTAACAATACA
>NW_021384324.1:0-346 GCF_001605985.2 Dendrobium catenatum | reverse complement strand
TTATTTTCGTAGATTGCATGTGTAGGTCGCGCCACGAGCACTTAGCTTAGGCTCTCCTAGATCTAAGAACATGGTGTGTTTATTTCATTTTTGTACTCCCTTGCATTTATTACCTCAAGGGTTAGACAAAACATCACTTCAAACTCCTACAACGTAGTGACACCCTAAGGACAATTATTAAGGACTCGTCTAGCGAACTTAGAAATTTTCTAGGGACTAGGATAGATCCCATAACGACATAAAAACTTTAACACTTAAACTTAGTGACATCTAAAGCATCAGTGAATTTTCTAGGAATTTTTAGGAGTATTTAGACCCCTTAATTAACTAACCCTAATTAACTGGT
>NW_021384323.1:0-366 GCF_001605985.2 Dendrobium catenatum | reverse complement strand
AAGACTACCGATGAAACAAAATTTCATTCTTATTAAAAATGGAGAGAGAGATTTGTCCCATCGGGCGTGCCAATTTTTGTTGGTGGAATTTTGAAAACATGTTTTGAAAATATTGATTTTCTTTGGGAATTTTGGAGTTAAAGTTTAATTCTAATTCTAATATCGAATCATCCTCTTATAAAGAGTATATCACCTCGAAAAGTGAAAATAAAATTTCATAATGGTGTTCAGATTTAGAATTATGAATCTCATCTTGAATATTGTAATTGGATGCTAAAGAGAATTTCATATGGCCCCGGAGGACCAAAATGAGGTTCACCTAAATATCTGACTACAATAATCAAGAAGTGTGATCGTTAAGTTCAC
>NW_021384322.1:0-846 GCF_001605985.2 Dendrobium catenatum | reverse complement strand
CGTCTTCGGACCGTTCGGTGACCGTATAGAATAATTTCTCTTTTTGTAAGATAGTTTTTGGCGTCTTTTTATGGAGCTTGAGGAAGAAAATTGTGATTTTTTTGGGACTCTCAAGGAGTTGGCATTTATAATGTTTAGAGAGGAAGAGAGGGAAATTAATTTATTTATTTTGTTGAAACTTTTTGGTAAATTTTATAAAGTTTAATCCATGTATATTGTTTATTCTTCTACTCCAACTGTTAACTAATTTACATGCAAAATCTTCAGTGTAATATTATTCTTATCTTAAGTGCTTAAGATAAGCTTCGTTAATTATCATTTTTTTAATTTATTTTGACATAATTTTTAGAATAAACTAACTGGAAGTCAACCTTCAAGTCTCGACCATTTCCCTTCAAACCTCAGCCTCTACTGTCATACCTGTAAGTACGAGAAATTATTCTGTGCGGACATCAGATTATTCAGAGGCAAATCAAAACTTGCCACATCACCTAGTACAAAGCGATACAAAGCACCGGTACACAGCAAAAAAATGACATGACGCATCCTGATTCGCCTCCAAACTACATCTGTTGTCCGCACAGAATAATTCTTCAGTAGGCACATAGATATGTCTTAAACCGATAGGGACCACTATGAAAAAAAAACCCATAAAATTGATGGAATTTTCCTTTTCGAATTGACTGAAAAGCCACTTGAGTAACTCTCAGTCATCACCACCGTCGATCGCCATTATCATCGTAGCCAGCCACCATCATCTGCTGCCACCTGTTGTTGTCGGCTATCATCACCTGTTGCCACTGCCAACCAATACCAACTAACGACCACCACAACCAATGCTACGCT
>NW_021384321.1:0-1050 GCF_001605985.2 Dendrobium catenatum | reverse complement strand
CATCAGCTAAAACCTCACCCGAAAAAAAAAATGATTACTCTTATCTATCAGGCTATCAGGTCCTGCTCTTGAAACATTCAACACCTGTCCCGCCTCCCGCTGTCACCTTTTCACGATTTTTTTCTACTCTTCCTATATTGTCCTATATTAGAATCATAAAACGGCCATTCAATCATTCGAATGAGCAGTAGATGAATTGAGAACATCACTCTAACTTTTCAAAAAAAAAGAAAGAAGAGAGTAATCCATAAGAGAATAGGTTTTTGAGTTTGATATTAGCAGACAGGTTCTCTTTTCTCTTTTACTCTGCTATATTGGCTGCGCTGGCGAACAAAGGTAACTAGTAACAAAGTAAGAAAGGAAAGACAAAGAAATGTGACGATCTGAGTGTCTTGAGTTCTTTCTAACTATTCTATTCAATATATTAACTCAAAATGGAAAGAAATCAATGGATTTTTCAGACCATGATGAAAATTACGTCAAAAAAATCGTCCTGACTCTTGAAATGAAAGATATTTCTTCTAAACAAAAGGAGGCGCCAGCGTTGAACTTAGACAAGTGAAAGGCGCTAGTTTCTCTCAAAAAAGAAGCGTTTCCCAGCGGATCTCTAGCTTTCTTCTCTTCCCAAAAAATGGAGTGAACACCTAAACCCCGCCTGCCAGTATGCTCTAGACTTGGGTATCTGAATCACCCGTAGCTGCTCTTTCAGTTTCTTTTTCTGAATTATGAAAGCTTAGGTTCCATTTGCTGAGCTCTTGGATGAACGACTTCCATTCTATCTGTGGGCTGGGTAGATTGGGCGACGGAAGCCAACGTTATGAAATTCCTCCTGGATCGTTTGAAATCAGAGTAGTCCCAAACAAAGGCGGTTCGTATAGAACCGCACTCTTCTGTTGGGTTGGGGCTAGCGCCTATGGCTTGGCTATCGAAGCAGTAGTGGCAGAGATCGAGCTTATAAGCTTGAGCTTATAGGGCTTGGTCGGATGCGCGAAATCACAATAGAAGGCGGATATCTTTTCTATAAGAAAATGGAAAGATTCTCTTTTGTAC
>NW_021384320.1:0-732 GCF_001605985.2 Dendrobium catenatum | reverse complement strand
CTCGAAAAGAATGAAGACACAGTGGCTGCCAATGAATTTCATAAAGTCTTTGGAGAAAGCTTAAATAGAAGGCTTAAAAAAATCCTAAAAATTTTAATTCAATTGATAAAGATCATATAGCATGATAGCAAGATAATCGAGTATGACGTACAGAATTTGACCTATTAGTATTGTATGATCTCCAATTTGTATACTATGAATAGTTCAATTTGCCTTTTTGTACTGCTCGATCTTAAATACAAACATCAATAAGAACAGTTCAATTTGCCTATTGGTGTTGTATGATCATTAGTACAACTAACTGATTGTATAGTACAATTAATTTAATCAAAATGTAGTTTGTCCAAGATGAAACATGGGATGACTAAAATCATCTTTGTTTGTCTTATAATATAATCTAGTTCATATTGTATAATTAAAATATCAAAATTAAGTAAATTTGATTGACTAATCAAAGTATTAAATTAGGAAATATTTTAAACATTGTAAAATATGATTAGGTTTGTTTAGTATGATTAGAATAACTTTTTAAATTTAAATTTTTCCCTAAATAGTTGGTGGGTTGTCTAGTTATAATAAATCAACCAGTACGATGTGGTGTTTGTACTATATGATTAGTTATTTTTTAAAAATAGTTTTCTTGAAAAAATAAAATATTTTAATTAGATTTTAAAACACTAGTTGTTACAGTACGATCCATATCATATGATAGGATGCATAGAAAAATTAAAA
>NW_021384319.1:0-404 GCF_001605985.2 Dendrobium catenatum | reverse complement strand
ATTTTAGGAGGCATAGTGGGCTTATATATACATAATGAATTTTCATAACTAATTAATATCACTGCACTGGATTAGTGTGGATCTATATAGGATGTTAGAAGTGAATGTCCCTTCGTATAATTAAAAAACATTTCATATTTCATATTTTACTTTTTTCAAGCCCCTCTTATATCTCCACTTGTATAAATGTCCCTTCGTCTCTTATACCTCCACTTCCACTTATATCTTCACTTAATCATTTCAATGCACATAGTGAATATTGCATATATACACAAGCCCTTATACCTCCACTGGTAGGCACATGAAATATTAACCACTAGGGTGTTACCGACGGTTTAGTCTTATCAAGTTTAGATTGACATCCATTATTCAAGTTTACCTTCAACTCCCCTCTCTAGTCTTAT
>NW_021384318.1:0-288 GCF_001605985.2 Dendrobium catenatum | reverse complement strand
ATTGATCAGAGGCGAGACGGACTAAATGCTTCACTGTTGCCTGTGGGGCCAGACGCAACCCTTCCGTGTTCATTAGGACACGATCCAGCCCCACCCAGATTTTGCTATTACCACTCTTGTTATTAGACCACGTGAATTTGGGACCCGAGAACCCCAAATTGTGGAGGTCATTGTCGCTCATGAAATTCACCATTTCTTGAGCCCCCACCGAGTAAGTGAAGCGCCGTCCACCTTTTTTTTCCTCTTGAGCTAGACAACAGTTGAAGTCCCCACCAACAAGGATCGGGT
>NW_021384317.1:0-862 GCF_001605985.2 Dendrobium catenatum | reverse complement strand
TGGCAGCGTCGGGTAGCCTCAGGAAGCTCATTTTAAACGGGTTTCCGGGTTGATCCGCCAACCCGTCGGGCCAACGCGAACCCGACCCGTTTTTCAAACGGGTCGAATTCGGGAACCCAAACCCGACCCGTTTTGAAATCGGGTCAAGTCCAACCCGAATTTTTCGGGTTGGGTCTGGGTTGGGTTTTCGTGTCGTGTCAAATATTGACACCCTACCCTTAGGCAAATACTCACCCCAGGTCTACAAGGTCCCCTTGGACGAAGCTACCCGTGATTACCGACAAGGATCCTTCTGTCAGGTTGGGTCGACTACCTCCTTTGACTAAGTAGACTAGAGACCATGATGGCCCGGGATGATGGAACCATGGGATATTGTTCGGGTCCATCATCCGTTCCCCCACCATCTGCTTTAAGTGCAAGATGGTGAAATTTCTATTTTAAATATCAAATCTTTCAACTCTTCAAACTTTCAATTCTCAAATCCATGCTGCTGCTATATGCCAGATAACACATATCTCTATGTATCTGATTGACGACTAGCCTTAATCGAAAGTTCTCTCTCGTTATTAGGAGGGGTAATTAACTATAGGGGCTTGTGCCTATAGGAAATCAGAACTCAGATAATTAAGTCCTCGCAAAATGCGGGCGAAATCTCTAGGTAGTGTCTTATCTATAAACTCATCTGCCTTCCAAAATTTACCTCGAAACTTAATTCGTTAAAACTCCCCATGAAAATGAAATAGCAACAGAGGGCGGAGGTCGGGGCCGAATTTTCGGAGCCCACAATATTATATTTACATTCCGAAATCCACTAACCATTCCAACCATTCACAGCCATTAGATCCCATCAGCTCTATGCATG
>NW_021384316.1:0-2603 GCF_001605985.2 Dendrobium catenatum | reverse complement strand
ATTTCTCTACCGCCGCGAATATTCCAGGACGCAACAGGAAGAATGCCAATTTCTATGACAAATCATCTCCATGTGTTGGTGTAAGATTTAATTTTTGTATTTGTTGAAATCTTTTTTTCTTTGTTCTTCAGCAGACTTTGATATTGATTTTGCAAGCGCAACTTTTAGTCAAATTTGCTTAACTAGATTTTTTTATTGTGATGTTAATTCTGATAAAAAAATGAGTTTTGGTGGATTTAATTCCTTTTATATTTCTTTGATTTGAGCAATGATCTAATTATCATTTGGCATAAGTTTCTCATATTTTATTTATATAAAGAGAAAAGAGCATGAGATTGATAATGTGTCATGATAAAAATCTTTTTAATATTAATTAAAAATGTTTCATGAATTACTAAGATGTGCTTATAAAAAAATGTATTAAAAAATGAAAAGATGTGTACTTTTCTTATAAATAAGAATTAAGTTCTACATGAAAGCTAATGATAATACATGATTTCTTTATGAGAGATGGAAGAATATATATGAGAAGAATGTTGATATCATATTCTTTTCTTTTTGAAGGATTAAATTGTGTTTAGAACACAAATTAGATTTAAAAGAAAAAGTGTTCATCAATAATTAATTGATTGTGCCCACTCACTAAAATATATTTGGTGGGGTGATTAGAAGAAGAAGACTTACGGTCTCAATCAAAGTTTCGACGAAAAAGATCTACAAACTCAATCAATATTTCGGTAAGTTTTATTCATTTTATATTTTAAAATTTTATTTATTAAGAAAATTAATATAAAGAATGTCTCAATTTAATTTTCTAAAAATCCTGATTTTTATTTCTGCATTTTATATATGGATATAAAGTTCCATTAGTGTGTTATTACCAATGCATGATCTACACTTTTCACTCTCTGTGATCTTCCCACCCAATAACAAATATAATTATAAGTTCATTATTCTTATCCTCTTCCGTGCTCGAATGAAAAAGAAAATCCATAGAACATAATGTATTGTTAATAACTAGTTCGAAGTTTCAGATGATTTGTAAATAATGAAATTAATATTAACAATGAGTTTTATTGTTGTACATATTATGTTTTTTTATTATCTTTATGAATAGATAGGTAGAAAAAATGAGGTCAAATTTAATTTTTATAAGTGAATCTAACGAAGAACTTAGGTTATAAATTGTCCATTTGTCTTTGTTTGTGTTGATGAGTATTATGACCGTTAACCAAAAATCTTGTTGAACTTCAAGTTTTTTAGGTCACAAATATATATTTGGTAGACTTCAATGCCATCCAGCTTAGTATTATGAAAATTATAGGATAGAGACTTGTCATTCTAGACTTATATGTTATGATGAAAATGAAGGTGTAGTGAAAGACTCAAAAAGGTTTACTACTAAAAAAAGCACTTGTACAGTTATCATCAACGTGATTATCATGAAGTCACTTTGCCTCTAAAAGAGAAGTTGTTTTCACTTATAAATAGTCTTCTTTGAACATTGTTAATCTACGTCATTTCAAAAATTAGGTTTCACGTGGGACAGTTTTCTTCCTACTTTATAAAACAACTTTTTAGTGCAAAACTTTATCGAATTTAAAATTTTTGTATTAAAAGCTGCTTTAGAAAATAATAAGGAAGCTGTCCCAAACGGAGCATTAGATTTTTCATTCTTAATAATACGTGTCATTATGATGTGTGCATACATTGACATATCGTAATTTCTTGTTGCACATAACATAATGTCTAAGATCATAATCTATAAATGATAGATTACTTGAGATGTATGGAAATTAAAATCTTCTAATTAATACGAGGATATGATTTAAACAATGCCATGATGATTGATGTGACTCAATCTAAATTGCAATACATAACTCTTTTTCAAAATTGTGTTGCAATGCATGGGCACGTTAAAGTTTATTCATCATCTTTCATGTCTTCCATGACCATTATTTAAGTTTCAAGTGTTTCTCTTTTTTATTTAGAGTTTGAGTTTTTTTAAATGTTTGTGATCATATAGTAATGGCTCTTTTTATATTGTTTTGATGCAGTGATGAAACTGTTTATTGTCCAAGGGATAATTGCCCACGCCCTAAAAAAATTAAATACTCTTTGTGATAGGATCTATTAGGTTATTTGCCATCTTCTCCTTATTTTTGCCCTAGGTGACCTCCTGCCCGCGCATTTCATTTGCTGTTTTGCCCCAACCGAGTGTTTGTGCGTTTCGTTCGCTCAGCTTGCCGCCATATGAAGTCGAAGATTAATTGCTTGAAGGAAATAAATGGTGTTTGCAGTTTGTTCTTCCCTTTATTTTTCACTTTCTTCTAAGTTCAAAGTAAACTATGTTTTTTTCCATTTTTTTTTTGCACAAAATAGAATGCAAGACTTGTAATTTTTCACTTAACATTTATAATGCAATATCTTAACTTAGTTTAAATTTTGTATTGTGTATCTTTTTATTTTTTTTATAAATTTGCATCCTTAAGAACCAAGATTGTTTTTGCCCCGTTTTGATAGACTACTATGCTTTTTGATCAAATAATATAAATTTATATTTTTAACTTGATAGCATCTCTAGTTTATTATACCTTGCATCA
>NW_021384315.1:0-512 GCF_001605985.2 Dendrobium catenatum | reverse complement strand
TAGGATAGACTGAGGTCGCCTCTGAGTTTCTCAGAACCTGGCACCTCCTACTTTTCCTCCTCTGACTCGCTAATAAATATTCAACATTGAGCTTTCTCCTTGAAAAATTCTTTATTTATATTTCCTTGTCTTCTACTTTGTAGTCAAAAGGGTATGAAATCACTGCTTTAATCGAGAGTTTTTTTAGGAGTATCCCTCCTAGGATGTAATTAACTATAGGAGCTTGCTCTAATAGGGATTTGAGAACCCCAGACTAAAATAAATCTTATTTTATTCATACAAAATAAGGGAAGAATCTTTGGGAATGCAGATTTTTTTAAAAACTTCATTTCTAATCTTAAATATACTTATAGGATATTATTATTATCTTTTCAGATATTGTAATATTCTGTTTGTTATATTCAATTTTAGAAATGATGAATTTTATAAAACTTATTCTTATTTTTGGATGTCTTGAAGAATGTTATATTCGTCGTTTAAGATGATATAATATTCTTCTTGCTATATCTAAA
>NW_021384314.1:0-243 GCF_001605985.2 Dendrobium catenatum | reverse complement strand
TTCAATATTGCTTCCTTCTGTAGTAATGCAGAGTTCTCAAAGACACATTGGGCTACGCAAACTCATTCCAGTCAAATACCTGAAACATTTTGGTAACATAAATACTGGAAGGAACCACATTGGTTTGAAAGCAGGTGTATCACATCGAAGGCTCGTTGTATTGGCAGTTACTGAAGGTTCAACAAAGTCGAGCCCAGCAGATGACAAAATTCCATCATGGGCCAAACCAGATTCAGATGAGCC
>NW_021384313.1:0-310 GCF_001605985.2 Dendrobium catenatum | reverse complement strand
TATTAGCCTTGGGCTAGTTCATAAGGGCTTAACATCCCTAACGAAATTTTAAGTGGAATCAAAGCACTTTTTAGTGTCATCTGAGCACTTTCAAGTGTTATCAGAGCCATTTTTAAAAAATAAGTTCTTAAAAACTTTTGAATTTTTGATCCATGGCTAACTTTTCCAATCGTAATATTGCGGAAGGATATTCAATCACCCGACCACCTTTATTTAAACATATCTCATTTGATTTTTGGAAAACTCACATGTCTACTTTTTTACAATCTATTGATTTTCGTATGTGGCATATGATTTTAACTGGTTATTC
>NW_021384312.1:0-518 GCF_001605985.2 Dendrobium catenatum | reverse complement strand
TGTTACAAGAATCTCAAAGCAAGCTATCACCGGCATTGTTACTTTTGGATCTAATTCTTCCTTTCTCATTTCTGTGGTCTATGCTTCAAACTCTTTTGATGAAAGAAATACTCTTTGGGATGAGCTTAGGATTTGTTGTCCTAATAATGGTATGCCATGGGCGGTTTTTGGTGACTTCAACTGTTGCCGGTATAATTTTGAAAAGTCTGGTGGTGTGGACATAAATGTTTCTAGGATGGCTCCATTCAACTCTTTTATTTTTGATTGTAACTTAGTGGATCTTCCTTCCTCGGGAAATTCTTTCACTTGGTTCAATCAAAGGGCGGACAATCCCATCCACCTAAAGCTGGATCGTATTCTTATAAATGACACTTGGCTATCAACTTTCCCCAATTCTCACTACTTTGTTGGGAACAGCTTGGTATCCGATCACACTCCCTTATTTCTGAAGTCTAATTATAAGAAGGCTAGTAAGAAGAGGTTCATGTTTAAAAATTATTGGTGCAAAATTCCAGAGT
>NW_021384311.1:0-312 GCF_001605985.2 Dendrobium catenatum | reverse complement strand
TTTTATACATGAAATATTTTATTTTATTCTTAAATAAATTAATATTTGTGATATTTTTAATATGATTTAAATAATAAAATATAAGTAATGAAAAGGAGGTGAGAATGGTGTATAAGAAGAGGGAAATGCCAAGTTGCGAGAAGACAAATATTGCTGATTTGTGAGAAATAATTATTTAGTATAATTTTTTAGCCTAATTATAAGTACTAAATCTTGGTTAAATTTTGTAACCACTTTAACAAATATTATATATTACTTGACTGAATCGAATACAATATTGATAGTACAATTTTATTAATCTCATCATCCTTT
>NW_021384310.1:0-239 GCF_001605985.2 Dendrobium catenatum | reverse complement strand
TTTTTTTTCAGATGCTACAGGTTTCCGGCGGCTAACCGGCGGTTTAGCTGCCAAAAACTTTGATACCAGACGATTGATTGATGTCGCCGGTAATTAACTATAACTTTTGGTATTTTTTGGCGGTAGTCCGGCGACACTCCAGCGGTCTTACCGCCGACAATTCCTCGTGTTGTAACCTCCGGTAAACAGTACCGGCAGTTCCCGACAGTATTTTTACCGTCGTTTTAACGGCTGGGCAG
>NW_021384309.1:0-215 GCF_001605985.2 Dendrobium catenatum | reverse complement strand
TATTCAATTGCATTTGATTTGGTTTCTTTAACCAATCCTGTATTCCTAGAATAGAGCTATCTTAAAATCTTGCATTCATCGGTGAATTATTGTGATTAGGATTGTTAGCTGGCAGCCCACTCTAGGAAGGTGGTAAGTCCAGATCGTATGCACTTTTCTCTGAACATTCTTCTTCTTATACTCAATTCCAAACTTTTTTAAATTTAAATAATAAT
>NW_021384308.1:0-335 GCF_001605985.2 Dendrobium catenatum | reverse complement strand
TTTGTTTTCTGCTTATCGAGCTTTAAACATGCGGCTCATTTAAATTAATGAAAGTTCCTTATCGAGCTATGGACAAACACACCTTATCAAGCTATTTAAAATGATGTTCATGAACATTAAAGAGTCGAACACAGTTGTTCACACTTGTTTATTTCATCATTGAGTATTTAAAAAATGTTCAAACTTATTTTATTACTTAACCAAATGATCATGAATGAGCTATAATCAAGCGGAGACATGAATAGTTTATAAAACGTGCAATATATTTGCAGCTATAACTCAGATATTCTCTTAGGGTCTATTTCTGTTGACTTAACTATTCTCTCAGGGCCCGT
>NW_021384307.1:0-252 GCF_001605985.2 Dendrobium catenatum | reverse complement strand
CCGTGGGATCTCATCCGGCTTCTGCAAGTTAAGGTAAGTGGGCTATAGTAAAAATCTGCCGGGAATAGTTAATTTCCACTGAAATTCAACTGAATTTTCATTGAATTTAGTGACAGTAGTTGCAGACTTTAGTGGAAACAGTTAGAGATTTAAATTGAAATTCTGAGTTCGAATTTGATGATTTTGCGTGGAAGGACTGTAAGGTATTCTTACATGCAGCTTATTACTGTTTAATACCGTCTAGTATGAATT
>NW_021384306.1:0-373 GCF_001605985.2 Dendrobium catenatum | reverse complement strand
TTTGAATTTCAAAAGAATTCAATTTTTCTCTCTCACGTTTGAGCTAAATTAGGAAGTCATTATGGTGATTGAAATCAACCTAATGAGGGGGAAATTATGAGGGGGGCCGGCGGCAAAAGGGGAAGGAGGAGATGGCGTCGGGTGAGGGTGAGGGGAAGGGGAAGGGCTTGGGTTGTTGGTGGGAGCTTGAGGTGGTGGAGCTAAGGAGGACTTGGGGGGAAAGGGGATGTCCGGTGGTGGATGGAGAAGGGGAGAAAGGAGATGAACAAAAAATTACAAATAAGATAAAATTAAACTAACGAACTCACAAAGAGATCGTAAGAACCGCGAACCTTAGACTCTTCCAAAGATTGCGGGTATTGCAAATCGGCCT
>NW_021384305.1:0-557 GCF_001605985.2 Dendrobium catenatum | reverse complement strand
TTCGTTAATGTCCTTACCAAGGCTCCTAATGGTGTTGTCAATCTGTATCCTCACGACTTTCATATAGAGCAATTGTGATTAACTTGAAGAAACTAAAACTTGTTCCAATATCCAGCATTGTAGCAGAATGGATGGATGGGTAGTACTTTGTACAAATATTGCCTTCCGATCTTCTTCTGTTTATGTTATTCCAGACATTTACTCGCAGCAAGATCATGAGATGGAAGTTTTGTAAGTGATTATTGTCGCATTATCTATACAATTTTAAGGACACCTACAGTCAGTCTGTTAGAAGGTAATTCTACCTTGTATTTTTGTTAAATAGAAACCAGAATCTGGAAGCATAAAATAAAGTAGGTAACTGTTGATATTTGCTTTATTTTCTTTCTTTACTTAGATTATTTAAAAACCAATTCCTGGCTGTCAAGATCTGATTTCATCTTTTAATTTTCCTCTTATTGGCTAAGATCTTGCTTTGTTATGTGGTATGTTATTTTCTTATAATAAATTTTTTGTGTAAGTTTGATGTTTAGATTTTGTTTTGCAAATATTACAGA
>NW_021384304.1:0-248 GCF_001605985.2 Dendrobium catenatum | reverse complement strand
AGTCTCTGTGTATGCGTTGTGTGTGTGAATTTGCCTTAAATGGCCTAAATGTCCCAAAAAAAAAAATATTATTGGACGTAAGCAAATTTCTCGATTACTGCAATTATCTCAACTTCCCTTCCAGATGTTCTAAACTTATAATCAAGCTTTTTAAAAGGAATTTTTATTGCCTCCTCCCACCCACCTGACGTAGAGATACGTCCTTCCACAGTCAAAAAATTCGGTTTTTGCTCGGTATTGCTAGGTAT
>NW_021384303.1:0-389 GCF_001605985.2 Dendrobium catenatum | reverse complement strand
GGGCAATTTTTTTAAAGGCCTTAGGGGCTTATTTATATTTTTTTGGAGAGAAGGGGGGAAGTTTCTAGAGTTCTCCAGAAATTTTGAAATTTTCAAAAATTTTTAGGAATTTTCTAGGATTTTTTCGGATTTAAAAAAATCCATGTGGGCCCCACATAAAAAAATTCAAAAACTCAAACCGAGCGCGACTAGCCGCGCGGTCAATTCCTAGACAATCAAAATTGGACATTTTTGGGGTCCCCGGACACATTTTTTCGACGTTCCCGACTCAATTTTGACATTTTCGGAGCTCAATGGGGCCTCTACGATCAAGTTTGAGCAAGCATTTAATTTTTAGAATGCAATTTTTTGCGTTTCAGCTAAAACAAATTGTTGAAGCATATATTTTC
>NW_021384302.1:0-369 GCF_001605985.2 Dendrobium catenatum | reverse complement strand
GAGAACGTATTATTGTTTTTGTATCTTTTTTCTCTTTCAAAAATTAAAACAAAATTTTTTTTGATTTCCCCTACTTTTTAAAGTTTTATTCTTGTAAGGGGGAGATTAGAAAAAAATGATTTCTTTTTTGCAAATTCAACCTGTAATGTTTGTCATCATCAAAATGGGGGACATTATTGTGGATCTATTTTCATGAATTATGATTTTGATGATAACAAATACTCTTATATCTCTATGACTGCCTTATCTATTGATATTTTAGGTCCACAAGATCAGATTGCAATTTGGAACCAGCTCAAGATTGGGTAGTCTAGGTCTGAGTCAGTTTGTAGTTTTTCCTTTATTGAGTCTATTGTATTTGGTGTGGCT
>NW_021384301.1:0-352 GCF_001605985.2 Dendrobium catenatum | reverse complement strand
CTTTTTTCTAAGTTGATCAAATTTTCACGTATATCAAAAACCTATTTGTTAACATTTAAGTTATAAATTGGTCATCTGTTTTTAATTATATGCTCTATAATTCCTTATCACATATACTTAAATAGCTCTTGTATTTAATTTATTAAATGACCGATAAAACTTATTTTCCTCGTATTAGTTACATATACTCTCATTTCTATCATAGAAAAATAAAATATCTTTA
This sequence comes from Dendrobium catenatum, assembly GCF_001605985.2. Lineage (NCBI taxonomy): Eukaryota > Viridiplantae > Streptophyta > Magnoliopsida > Asparagales > Orchidaceae > Dendrobium > Dendrobium catenatum. The sequence goes on along the minus strand of NW_021384301.1, from coordinate 129 downwards.
ATCTATTTATTTCAAAATTATTCATTTAATGAAATTTCACAAAAGAGACTCTCTTTCTATTATTTTCTATTAATCTTATAATTTAATTATAATTATTTTTTCAAAATAAATTTCTTTATTAAGATATTG
>NW_021384300.1:0-563 GCF_001605985.2 Dendrobium catenatum | reverse complement strand
ATACCACCAGTACACACTTCACTTGTTGGAACAAATTACTATCGCCACTTTGTATAGGCTTCCCCATGGAAGTAATTCCGCTGCGGATGCCTTCGCAAAACTTGCAAAGGAATTTGAATGTCCTGAGGAGGATTCCATCCCTATAGAGATCCAGGGTCGTAAAGCCCTCTCTCTTATAGATTTGGAACACATTATTAAGACTCCCCTTCAGATCCTTTCTGCCTCTTTGATAACCGACGAAGAAGGCGACTGGAGACGACCCCTAATCGATTACCTTAAAGAAGGGAAGCTTCCCCAGGATAAATCACTCTCCAACCAGATTAAGAAATGTGTCCTGTCTTATGCACTAGTCAATAATTTGTTGTACCGTCGGTCCTTCGATCATATGTGGCTGCGCTGTTTTGACCAGCGAGAAGCCCTCAAGATTGTTAGTGAGGTTCATTCAGGACTATGAAGTGCACATCAATCGGGTCCAAAAATGAAATTGAAGTATAAAAGACTTGGATAGTACTGGCCTACAATGATTGACGATTGCATGAATACTGCAAAACATTATCATCAAT
>NW_021384299.1:0-283 GCF_001605985.2 Dendrobium catenatum | reverse complement strand
TCTGCAGGTGGCCACACTCGTGCAGGGCAGAAAAAGGGGGCTAATTAAAAAAAAATTATATAAATGCTACAGGTACTCTAGTTTCTTAGCCCCCAAATAAGAAAGAGTGTGGCCAAGTGTGGCTAATTGATTTAATTTAAAATGCATATATATAACTGCTTGGGATGATTTTTGCTTAGGATAACCCTGCAGGTGGTCTAGATTTTCTTTCTTTTTTTGTGAAATATAATATAAATGCAAATGTAATTGAAAATTATCATAAATATGAAAGTGATTTTGAAAG
>NW_021384298.1:0-205 GCF_001605985.2 Dendrobium catenatum | reverse complement strand
CTTTAACAGTATTTAAACCCGTCCTGATACAATTTGTTTGATGATATTTTAATCTAAGTTTTCTATAGTAGTGTAGGCAATTGTTATGATTAGTGGATAGATTGCTTGTAATTGAATAGTTAGTGTGTAACTGCATTGTAATTGGTTTGAAACTTTTATAAATAAAATTTCAATGGCTCGCAGGGGGGCCAAGATAGAATTTCCC
>NW_021384297.1:0-288 GCF_001605985.2 Dendrobium catenatum | reverse complement strand
ATACCATCAAGCTCCAGCATCCAGTCCTTCACAACCTAACGAATGATTGTCGCCGCCAAAACTTTGGCCTGGAAGGCGTCCCAGTGCTTGTGATGATACAATCGCGAAGGTTGGTGAGTGCTCCATTGCTTTTGAATTGGCGTCCGATAAGATCTCGGCAGTAAAGAAAGGACCGTGACAACGATTATGGACAGAGGTCGGCACGCCCCCGTGTGCTTCAAGTCATTCCGAGCCCACCTCACCTGGTAAACTGAATAGCAGTACACCTGGCCGAGACTAGGAATCGTG
>NW_021384296.1:0-972 GCF_001605985.2 Dendrobium catenatum | reverse complement strand
ATTTAGTTCTAATATTATTTTTTTAATATTTTATATTTAATATTATTTAGTTATAATATTATTTAATATTATTTTTAATATTTAATTATTTATGTGCTGTATTTGCCCCCCTTCAAAATTGAAGCTGGTTCCACCCCTGCTCATGCATGCCTAACACCCGCCCCACAACCACCAAAATCTCATTCATGGGATCACAATCTCATCATGTGAGCCATTCAACTTCATTGGTCCCAATGCCAACTTTATTGGTCCCTCAATTCATTGTTATCACATGTCCACAATCTCATGACTATCTCATAACCTCCATGGGTGCCCATAGAGCACAGGGTCCACCCTAAAAAAAAGCCTATATAAAGGATAAATTTGAAATTTTAACCTCTCTAAAAAAATATTTTTCCCAAATGGTTGAAGATTTATTGAATGATATCTTTCTCTTACAAAAAATGTAAGGTGCTTACTTTTTAGTTCATATAAAGTAGGAGATAAGCTTTATCCAATGAAGAAATAAGTGACTTATGGTTTATAAGTTGGGTTTGTATTACCTTGGATTTGATAATGCATGGATGTAAGAGTCCTAGGGATGGCTATGTAACAAGCAAGCAACTTTAGGAAATGATGGCCTTTATTTTTTTTCTTTTTTTGATTTTTTGTTTTCCTATTCTTTTCTTCCATGAATATATGTGGTGGGCTCTTTGAAGCTTTCATATGCAAATTGTCATGCATACTTTATGGTTTAATTATCATTTTTTTTTTCAAGTTAGATAAAGTTTAACTAATTTATTATTATTTTTCTCTAACTTAGAATCTAGATTCAACATAACTTATATGATTATACTCCAATTTATATTACTAAAATCAATATTATATTAGAAGATAAATAATAAAAATTTCCTCGTATAAATTTTATAGCATTATATTGGTTAAATTAAAAAATATATTTTATTATGATTACTATTTTTTATTAATAATATT
>NW_021384295.1:0-216 GCF_001605985.2 Dendrobium catenatum | reverse complement strand
TTATAGCTGATGAGAAAACAAAATTTTCATCGCATTTAGAAAATATTAGGAATGACCTTTCCTTATTATATTTAAACGAGAATTTGACTTTTAATAGGACACAATGGAGAAAAAAGATTCATGTAGCCGACCCCACATAGTGGGATAAAAGCTTGATGTTGTTGTTGTTGTTGTTGTTGAAGAATTTTAACCAATTTTTATGAACTAATTTCAGAA
>NW_021384294.1:0-499 GCF_001605985.2 Dendrobium catenatum | reverse complement strand
AACAAGGACAATAGAGAATTGGGATTATAGTTATGGCTTCACACATACTTCTGGGGTCTTGCAAATGCGAGTGTTGTATCTGGGGAGAGGTGACAAGCCAAGAAGGGGGGAAGCAGGCGACACTTTAGCTGGAGCAGTTTTGTGGGAAGCATGTATCTGGAGAAACAACAGAGGGACATAATGGGAAAAATTGCTACAGAGGTAAACATTGATAGAAACAGGGAACAAAACTAGGAAGCAGCGGGAGGTATAGTGATGCAATCAAAAAATAAAGGGGACCCTATATTTTTTGATCACAAAAAGGAGAGACAGACTTCTACCGACGAAAATGACTAAAGATGAGGAAGAGGGACGAACAAACTCTTACATTTCAAATTAAAGAAATAAAAAGAAATTAAAAACACAAACTCGACTCGATCTCAAAGACACCCTAATGTTGCTGCACTTAGAGAAGAGGGATATAGGTGGAGTGGCACTTGCGGAGAGAAGAAAGAGGTTA
>NW_021384293.1:0-347 GCF_001605985.2 Dendrobium catenatum | reverse complement strand
AAGTGAAAATGCTTTACGGAGGTACGAGGATAACATATTAATCATCCTATGTAAGTTAGAGAAGATATTTCCCCCGGGTTTTTTTGATTCTATGGAACATCTTCCAGTCCATCTACCTTACGAAGCTAGAGTTGGTGGACTTGTACAATATCGTTGGATGTATCCATTCGAAAGGTAAATGTGTTAAGATTTTTATTAATCCTTCAATATTTTTGAATTAGTAGAGATAACATATTTTGATTAAGTTTATGATGATTGTAATTGATTAATAGATATCTGAACAAGTTGAAGAAATATGTTAAGAATAAAACACGACCAGAAGGATCGATATGTGAAGCATACTTGTC
>NW_021384292.1:0-340 GCF_001605985.2 Dendrobium catenatum | reverse complement strand
AAAAAGCATACACTAAGGTACATCCTCTTGCAAATGTATAGTGAGAACATCCATGACTTAAGCAAAAAGATATGGGCTTAAGGCTGATACTTGATGTAACCCAACCGAAATAGGGTGGTCAAACCACCTTGTGTTTGAACACAAGTAATAGCTCCTGCATACATATCTTTAATGATTTGAATATAAGCATTATTAACTCCTTTCTTTTCTAGAACTCTCCATAGCATTATTAAATCTTTATTTTCATTTAGGGTGCTAAGGTCACTATAGTCAATCTTATTATCACAATTTTTATTAAAAAGCTTAGCAAAATATCTCATCCATCTTTGTTGAATATCAT
>NW_021384291.1:0-331 GCF_001605985.2 Dendrobium catenatum | reverse complement strand
ACTTTATTTGTGGTGATTTTGGTTGGAGTTTTATCTTGGGTTTTAATGTTTTCCAATTCACCTCTCTCTTGGTTAGTTTGGGACAGTTCTATTGGGCTTAACATCCCTAACAAACTTTCAAGTGGTATCAGAGCAAAGTTTTTATAAAATAAGTTTTTAAAAGCATTTGAATTTTGATCCATGGCTAATCGTACTATTGTGGAAGGTTATTCAATCACCAGACCTCCTTTATTTGAAAATATGTCATTTGATTTTTGGAAAACTTGCATGTCTATTTTCTTGCAATTAATTGACTTTCGCATGTGGCATATGATTTTAACTGGTTATTCAT
>NW_021384290.1:0-447 GCF_001605985.2 Dendrobium catenatum | reverse complement strand
TTGTTTAAGTCCTTTCCTTTTAGTCTTTGAACCTTTTTCAACATCAGATTCAGATTTCTTCACCATTGGACTGTGATCCGAATTGTCTATATGGACATTCACCACATCCGTAGCTATAAGTTCTCATTCTTCAACTTCTTCATCTAGGACTTTGAACTTATTTGAATCACATGGAATTGAAATATTCTGAAGTAACATACCAGTATTATTGGTTTCAACAGGTTGTTAGATAGAATCATCTTGGATAATTGTAGGTTCTTTGGACGTAACATCCAGATTTACAACATTGCCTCCCACTTCTCTATTATTACTGCCTGTAGTCATTGGTATCAAATTTTTTATAGATCTTTGTTGGTATAAAGTTTCTTCTAGCTTTATATGACTTCTGTGGATTATTTATTCTCCTTGACCTTTGGATGTTAGATTTGTTCCTCCTAAAATTCTCGT
>NW_021384289.1:0-409 GCF_001605985.2 Dendrobium catenatum | reverse complement strand
GAAGTGACGAAGAGAGGAGGCGGGATGGAAGAAGAGGGTAAGCAGCGAATGGGAGAGGGAAGGAGTTCGGGAATCTCGTCTGTGGAAGAGCTGAAGCCTCGACCGGTATTTAACGAAGAGGATGGAGCTACGGATCGCAGGATTCTCGCAGTTCCGGGAAATGACGCAAACGGCGCCGATTTCAGCTGAATTCACGGATCCAACGGTTTACAGGTGTTATTTACGGGATTTTTACCTCTGTTTCTCCTGGATTTTATACAAAGGTCAACAACGAACTCAAACATGAACACTCACATACGCGACTCGGCTCAGTTTGTTTGCAACCCTACGTTTCATGCTTGTTTGACACTTCCTTTCACTACAAGAAAATCACTCATTACGAGTGGATGTTTCCGGCGGCTTTCCATCG
>NW_021384288.1:0-276 GCF_001605985.2 Dendrobium catenatum | reverse complement strand
ATATGCGTTCACCATGAGTATTTTGTGCGTGCTAGATGTGTTCAGTATTATATAATGTCGAGCCGTCGATAAAGCAGAACACTGTATACTCTATGTGTATTTATGCGCATGTTGTGCGTACAATCTACGTGAACATTGCGTGTTTTGGAGCAGATGTAATTTAATGTATGATTTTGTATTAATAGTTAATAAAACATAATTTTCTGGGTATAGTATGAGTACTGGGCTTGTTTATTATGATATTGTGCGTACTTTATGCGTATCCTATGCGTTATA
>NW_021384287.1:0-568 GCF_001605985.2 Dendrobium catenatum | reverse complement strand
CTAACAATCCCAATTGGATCCTTGGTTTCAAAGTAATGATGACATGATGGAAATAATTTTAATGGTCTTAGTATTCTTAAGAAAGAAGGCCGACCAAAAATCTAATCTTCAAATTTGTGCCTACAAATGTAAGCAACGGAGTTCTACAAATAGTTATCTAGCCTACTCAATCCATGTAATCAACTTTGGAAAACTCTTGCACCCAACCCTTGTTTTCACTTTCCCTCTCATCTTAGTAAGCACACTGTTGAAATGCTTTAAGCCTTATTGGGCTCCAACTTCAACAACAACTATATGGGGACCCTTCACTATCCAATCTTGTTGATTGCTATATGTGGAATTAGCTTTACTTTATTAGACCTTCTTCATAACAAAAAAAAAACAAAAACAAAATTAGGGCTATCTAAATGCAATTTTCTAATTCATTCAGAAGATGACACATCAAGCAATGAAGACTCATTGAAATCACTATCATGTTTGTCTAAAATGAAAGTAAAAAATTTCAAAGAAAATAGAAGAACTGAACAATTCAATCATTACTATATCCAACGCATATAATAAAAAAAAA
>NW_021384286.1:0-267 GCF_001605985.2 Dendrobium catenatum | reverse complement strand
CACAGACAGACACAGAGCTACTATGAATCATCAAACATAGCGGAACAAAACATCTATATTTTTCTTTTCCTCAAAACAATCATCTACAACTACAGTACATGGCTTTTAGACAGAAAGAAAGACAGAACAGAAAAGCCATGACTGTACAAAAAATTAAAAGGTACAAAACAATACCTATAACAGATCAGACTCTGAACTCTAGTCCTGGACTTCCTTCCCTTTCCCAGAATCTGAAAACCACCAGAAAGCAAGGGTGAGCTCAACAGC
>NW_021384285.1:0-254 GCF_001605985.2 Dendrobium catenatum | reverse complement strand
ACGAGTAAGGTTTGGGTCAAAGACTTTTAGATGCAGGAGAAACGATTGTTCTAAAAGCTGAAGATATAGAAAGAAATAGCTTAGTTGGTGAAGAATGCAATGACTTGTCAAGAAAATCACAAAGCTCACCAAAGCATATGCAAAAGTGGGAAAAAGGTAAAAGTGGTAAGGATATCCAGATTTCTTATGACGTTATTTGCTTTTGATGCAGGAAGCTTGGACATATGAAAAATTAGTGCCCTAATTTAAGAATT
>NW_021384284.1:0-363 GCF_001605985.2 Dendrobium catenatum | reverse complement strand
TATTCAGCTTAAATATCAAAGTTCTCCTTCTATCAAAATTATTGTTAATGGATTTCAAGCTCTTAAATATATTTTTAGGTGGAAAGTGTCTACGGGCAGCAATGTCAACATCTTGCAAGATGTTTGGATATTTGATAATTCCATTACTAGATGGACAACCTTTGTAGCTAATATGGAACAGGATATCCAATCTCTGGATTATTTTGTCAATGGAGGAGAATGGAATGCAAAAAATTGAAGCAATTCTTTGGGGCTGATTTGATTGAAAAAATTAAAAAGGTTCATATATTCACTGATTTAAATGAGGATCAGTGAGAACTCAAATATAAATTCTCGGGTAAATCTATTTTAGCTTTAATTTCT
>NW_021384283.1:0-488 GCF_001605985.2 Dendrobium catenatum | reverse complement strand
ACTTTCTAAGAATTAGATGTCAATTATGGTCTACATTCATTTTGATTTACAAATAACTAGTTTTCACTTACCAGAAACAGACCAAAGGTTGGGAACATGTAGCAATGTCTTATTTCATCATCTAGTCTTTCACTATAAAAAGGTTAGTGTATTTAAACCTTAAATATGTTAATGAAATATTCATGGCTCAAAATAAAAGTAGTACAAGATAAAAAGAGTAGAAATAACAGTCAAATTGCTACAAGTTTTATTCAACAGAAAATAAATAGATAGAAGGGAGTCTTACGTTGCTTCCCACTCGCCAATGTAAAATGTGTATTTCTTTGCATCAATTAACTCTCCTTCCCAAAAAGGAAGCAACTCACCAATGTAAAATGTGTACTTCTTTGCATCAGTTAACTCTCCTTCCCAAAAAGTGACAACCTGAGTGTATGATAGCGAAAGTAAATGAAGATAAGAGGTTTAATGATACATAAATTTGCAGCTCA
>NW_021384282.1:0-2991 GCF_001605985.2 Dendrobium catenatum | reverse complement strand
AACCCACATCCCCCCCTCCCCTCTCAGAACCACGCGTGCGAGTTCTCCCGCATACAGCTCAAGTGGCGAAGGCCCTTTCCTTCGCGCTTGGTAAACGCTTCGTTATAGCCAAGCTTACTGCTAGCCTATTGGCTAGAGCCAAGCTTCAACCGCAACTGCTCGTCGCTTCTGGCTACCTTCGTCCGTCACTCGAGATCCAAGTCAGCACCGGCAAAGATCTCTTGATTCCTCGTGACCGGGCCGGCTTGGAAGCAAGCTACCTTTAACATATAATTGCATGTGGTTCCAAACCTTAAAAAGAAAAAAAAGCCTAACTTTTATCTTTATGAGAGGGAATTCTAAAATTAAGAATTCACCTAATTTCATTTTTTAAAAAAAATCTGAAATTTACTTTTAAAATAAAATTTAAACCACTTTTTGTGGTGAAACATAACAAAGTTGCAAAGTTGGAAGAAATTAAAAAAAAAAAACCTTGATTTATGCTAAAAGACAAAACACAGTGTTACTTTAAAGCTCCACATCACATGAGATTGTGTACTAAATGGGTCCCATTAAATATTCCCTCCGTGTTCATTTTTATCACATTTTTATGTCATTTCAGATGTCATTACTCCTAAACCTCTTAGCTAATGATGTTTAACTTGAAATTACTCTCTTGCTTAAAGCAATTCTTAATTCTTATCCACCAAAACTAAATGGTTAGCTCCTCATTAAGGATTAATTATATATATTATTCAACATAATGGTTTCATTTTTATTTTTTTATGTAACATTATTATATAACATTTTAGAAGCTTTTAAATTTTAAAAGACTTGAATTCAAGAAAATGAAGCAATTTAACAAGCATTATTATTATTTTTAAATATATTTTCTACCTGCAAATAGTTTAGTTTATTATTGATTTAAACTAATTATAAAGGTACTACGAAAATTAAATATTCTAGGTGTTTAAAAAAATCTATTTCAAGGTGAAAATTACATGATAGAATAAAAATAAAAAAATTATTCTATGTTCTTAATTATGAAAGTTGAATATTCAAAGCTTAATATTCTATTTGTCTTCCAAGGAATGAAAATAAGAAATAAAAGCTAATCACATATTCATAAAATTTTCTTATTTTTTTGGAAAATTAAAATTATATCAAATTAAGGGAAAAAAAAAAAAGATAGAAGTAAACAAGTTGAAGATTTTGATAGTTAAAAAATAAATAAATAAATAAATAAGTTGAAGATTTTGTTGTTTTGCTCTAAAGAGAAGAAAGTAATGGAGATTTCCTCACTTCTTTTTGAATGTTGTGAAGTATATCAATTGCAAACTTTGTTCTAATGCCTAAAGTTCTTTTCAATACAATGCACCGATGAAGTGGTCATAAGTGAAAATTAGAGTGTTTTTGATAAGTTAATTGCATAGTTTCAATATAATTAACTGCAAAGAAGACAAAAGGTACAATATATTCACTTTAACTTTATACTTTTTTGTGTGGTTCAAAAAATATTTGAGTTCCTGAAAAGAGGTTCAAGTCCACTTAAGTGTTCACATAATTGGTCCCTAAACAGAAATTATGACTATGATTAACTAATCTTTTTTCTGATTGGGATTAATCAGATCTAAATTATTTAAATGATTGATACATACTGATAACATCATTGGATCTATTATAAAAAGGAATAAGAATATGGATCAGAGATTAATTTTAAAAATTAAGATTAAATGATCAACATGAATGAGTATCTCAAGTGTTTAAAAAAGAAAAGAGAACATCATGAAAATTTAATAAATTCATATGATCTGCACAAATCTTGAGATACTATTTGAATTGAAAACTTCTAGAATAAAATTCAGGATCTACCCACAAATCCATTTTCAACAATTTAAAGTCAAACTGAGAGTATCAGCAAGAAGAACATATCAAAGCGACAAGTAATAAGATCCGACTCCAACTAAGCTCAAATCAATCACATGAGATAATTTCGAACATTAATTGCAGGAACAAACAATCCCCAATTTTGAAGTGTTTGTAGTCAAATTGATCAGCTCTACAAGATGAATCTAACAAGCTTAAGATTATTCGATTATGACATTATTAAGGCATTCAAAAATTTGATAAATGATCTACAATCATTGAGATCAATGTGGACTGTAAGACATAATATTTTGAATTATAGCAAAATTGATCAAAATGCCCCTCTCAAAATATATATAAATAGATTCATACTATCTACATGGAGGAGTATAAAAGCTGAAAGAGCTAAATAACTCTATTGCAATTTCAAGGATCACCATTTACAACCACCATAAACAATCGTCTCCTCAAACTTCCATCATTTGACTATTGTTGCTTGAATATATTAACATATAATCATGTTTTTTAGCTTTAATTATTCGCTTGTGGACACCTAATTTCTGTAATTCCTACAGGGGTAATTCAATACTTATTCTCAACTATAAATAATCTCCTCTTAACTGTGAAAGATTCTTGTATCTCCAATTATATAGAGGATCATGGGTTTCCACTTAAACTTTTGAGCCAATTAAGAAACTGTTAGACTAGTCTCTCCTGGACCAGTCCAGTCGATCCTTCCTTCTCGGGCTTTAATATCTAATTAAGGGGGGCGGCTGCTAGGAGGGAAAGAAATTGTTTGGGGATTTGGGCATGTTTTTGTATGCTTTAAGTAGGGTGTTTTTCATAGGGTTGGGATTATATCTTAATTCTTGAATTTAGTTTGTTTCTAGGTTTATTAGGCTATAGCCAGTGGGTAGGAATTTAGGAGAGACAGATCTTCCACTCCAATCAAAAATACATTGTATCTTGGTCGTTTTCTTTCATATATCATCAATTAAAAAGTTTTTTCCTAGTTTTCCACATCATTTCTCAGTTACTATTTGGACTTGGCTAAAATTAAATTTCAGTCAAGATTTTCTTCTATTTCTACAAGCATTTGCTATCAGAAGCGCACACACACATCATATACACAAGCTTCAAATGCAA
>NW_021384281.1:0-291 GCF_001605985.2 Dendrobium catenatum | reverse complement strand
TTGCAATGTTCCTAGAGTAGAGAACAAAAAAAAAAAACTTAGGGTCAGCTATATGAATCTTTTTTTCTTTTATTGTGTCCTATTAAAAATCAAATTCTCATTTAAATCTAATAAAAAAAGCCATTTCTAACATTTTCTAACCAAATCTTTTTAAATCTACCTCTATTTTTCTTAACATAGGACAGCTCTAAGTGGAAATTTTGAAAGCATCAACTAGATAACATCAAACATTTGGAAACTATGATTTAAAATTCAAGTAAATGGGAAATCACATCAATCCAGAATCAATAA
>NW_021384280.1:0-296 GCF_001605985.2 Dendrobium catenatum | reverse complement strand
CCTTCAGGCCCGGGTCTAGGCAAAATCGAGGTCAACAATCGTCCTGGACGATCCTTTATAGTCCTGGACGATATGATCGAACACTGTCATAATGATAGTCCTGGCCGATAGAATATTTCGTCTGGCCGATGCATTTTATGTGCATCGTCCTGACCGATACACTGGATCGTCCTGGACGATCCACGTGTCAGCACATTTTGATCTTTAAATTCGGCCCCTGACGATCCATTATTGGACAATCGGCCGGGCCGAGCCACTTTTCGTCCTGGACGATACACGTGGCAAGAATCTAAAAC
>NW_021384279.1:0-280 GCF_001605985.2 Dendrobium catenatum | reverse complement strand
GGAGTTGCTCTTATGTTTGAATTTGGTCGGGGCTTATCGCTCCACTTAGGAGTTGCCCGAGAGTTTAATTTTAAAATGGGGCTTACGGCTCCACCTAGGAGTTGCTTGTAGATTTGCTTATGTAGGTCTTGCAACTTACCTTAGAAGTTGTATGCAATTTTGATTTGGGTTGATCTTACGGCTTCCTTTGGAAGGTTCCTTTAGATTTTCTTACGACTTCCCTTAGAAGTTGCATATTATTTTGATTTAGGGTAGGTCTTACGGTTTCCCTTGGAAGTTG
>NW_021384278.1:0-216 GCF_001605985.2 Dendrobium catenatum | reverse complement strand
CGGTATGATTAATTGACTTAAGTTGATTGAAGTTTAGAAGTTAATGAATTTTAATTAAAGTTGATTGATTACAGGTTTTAAGGTTTTATTAATTTAAGTTCATCATTAATCAGTTCGTGGCGTTGTTCCACTAGGCTCGAGGAACAAAGCCTTCTTAAGACACGTAGCCCCACAGCCCAGAGTAGTCTAGTCGATAAACCAGATTAATGTGATTAA
>NW_021384277.1:0-293 GCF_001605985.2 Dendrobium catenatum | reverse complement strand
AAAATGTTTTTATTGCAATTTTTTTTTTCACAATCTAATTTATTCACATGTATGGTTGTTGCATCCTGGAACATTTGTGGGGTAGAGAGATATAGAGTTTAACATCCAAACATTATACAAAAATCGAAGACATAAATAGACAGGAGTAAGAGAGGTATAAGACTCGTAAGAGACCAAGATTTTAGGTAGAAAACCCTCAATAGGGGAAAAAACACGGGGTCTTGCCCAATTAAAATAATTATACTAATTTTTATTGTTGATTACAAATGAGGCACTTACTTTGTATGTGGGGG
>NW_021384276.1:0-242 GCF_001605985.2 Dendrobium catenatum | reverse complement strand
CACACTTGCTTGATGAGGCTTAAACTTCAAACGGGGTGAGGCGCTCCTCAAGGTATGCCTCAACGCAATTTCAGTGCAATTTTGAAGAGGTTTACGTCTAAAAAATTAGTATTTAGATAATTTAAAAATGTTTATATATATATATATACTACACCTAAACAAGATAGACTTGAGAATAACTTAATGATCTCAACTTGCGACCACATGATGTACATTGCATGACCCTCACACTTGCACTCGAT
>NW_021384275.1:0-295 GCF_001605985.2 Dendrobium catenatum | reverse complement strand
TCTTCTTTCTTGGGCTTTCTTGCTCCCCCACCCCCTTTGGGAGCCCCTTTCTATGAGAAATGAATGATCTATTTATATTTTTCTAAGAGTGACATGACCCGTAAATAAGAGGAATATTATTGGTAATTTGGGAGTGATTTGGATGGACGACCAATGTTGAATCTCTTGATCGTGGACTGTTTAATTGGCATTTTAATGTATTAATGATATTAGAATTTGACAATCATGGGTTCGTTGGATTTGTCTAATTGAGTCGCTCGATTCGACTATAAACATATGACATTTGGAAACCGTT
>NW_021384274.1:0-396 GCF_001605985.2 Dendrobium catenatum | reverse complement strand
CAGAGGTTGGAGGGGCCATTCTTGGACAATTAAGATTGGAGGGACTATTTTCAAGTTACAGAGGTCAGAGAAACTATAATCGATATGTTATGGATGTCGGGAGGGCCGTAGTTATGTGACAGTGGTGGAAGGGACCAAATTCAATGGCCGACAAACATCGTAAAGATCGTAGTTAGACGCAGTGGTCGGTGTGACTATAGCCGATAGTCTGGTGATGTTGGTTAGAGTGATCATTGTTAGCGAGCGACGGAGGTCAAAAGACTATATTTAAGTGATGGTTGTAAGAGGATCCGTAGTCGGGCGACAATGATCGGAAGAATCGTAGTAGGATGACGGTGGTCGGAATGACCATAGTAGGCGAGCGATGAATGCTAGAAGGATCATAATCTTGAGAGG
>NW_021384273.1:0-314 GCF_001605985.2 Dendrobium catenatum | reverse complement strand
CCAATGAAGGGCCCTTGTTTGGCTTAAGGGTGGGTGTGCGTTTCCTCCTGAGTCTGGATCCTCACATATGCTTATTTTGTACTTTGATTTTTTACTTTGTTATGTGGATTGGTTTGTCGGCTCATTAGGATTCTCTTCCTCATGTATTGCTGCTCTTGGGAGCTTTAGCGAGCCCTATGTATGTTTTGTACTTGTATCATTTCATTGTTTAACATGGAGGCCTTTTGGGTTTTTAAAAATAAATGTTCTCATTCTTAATAATAATAATAATAATAAAGATGTTCTCATTCTCTTCATTATCATCACTAGAGATC
>NW_021384272.1:0-207 GCF_001605985.2 Dendrobium catenatum | reverse complement strand
AAGGCATAGCGCCGGACTTAACTCAACGTCTTGTACAATAATTAATACAAAAAGATGAACAGATTTCAAGTATGGAGAAGAAGATAGAAGAAATGATGGCCACTATGGCTTCTTTCCAAAGTCAGGGTCCTTTACCACCACGAGCATAGGTTGAATCTTCTCAACCCGAGTCTGTTCAGGTGGTAGGAAAGAAACAAGTGATTGAGA
>NW_021384271.1:0-232 GCF_001605985.2 Dendrobium catenatum | reverse complement strand
CAAGAATTTCTCTAGAGCTCTCTCCCTTGGAATCTCTATCAAACCACGTTCACCCCCTCTGTCAATCTTACTGAAAAAAAATTTGATTGATATCTAAAAAAGGCTCCAAAAACCTCTGAATTCAAAAGTAGTCGTTACTGTTCGTACAGTATGATTCCACATCGTACAGTACGATCTTCATAAACAGACGTCGTCATGGTACGAAGATGTACGAACAGTTCAAAAACAATTC
>NW_021384270.1:0-1082 GCF_001605985.2 Dendrobium catenatum | reverse complement strand
AGGGCACAAAGCTCTCTGTTAGCTAAGGTGGATTTAATCTCCACCTAAATTGTTGATCAATTGGGGGTGAAACTTGTGGACACAGGAAGGTATAGGGTGATGATGGGCACCGAAAAAGTATAAATGGTTAGAGGAGTTTGTAAGAGAGTGGTGTTGAGCATATAGGGGATGCAGGTGAGGGTGGATTTTCTTCCCTTGGAATTGGGGAGTACGTATGTCATCTTGGGGATGAAATAGTTACAAAACTTTGGGGAGACCAAGATGAATTGGGGAGCACTGAGACTGGAATTGGTGGTGGGGGGAAGGAGAATAGTGATACAGGGAGATGCCGGGCTGCCTAAAGCCGGAGTGTCTCTCAAGTCCATAATCAGATCCATACAGGAGGTTGGAGGTGGATATTTGATAGAACTGTAATGATTGGAGAGGGTTAGTGTGGGGGAAGAGGGGACATTCCTCTTGTAGTGCAACCAGTCATACAGCATTTCAGTGAGGTGTTCCAGCCATCTCAAGGGTTACCACCACTCAGAGAATAGGAGCATGCAATTCTTTTAAAGTAGGGGGTGTCATCAATTAGTGTACGACCCTACCGCTACCCCCAGATTCAAAAGGATGAAATTGAGAAGTTGATTAGGGTTGTTGGAGGTTGGGATCATCAGACCAAGTGTAAGTTCATTCTCTAGCTTGCTGTTACTAGTCAAAAAGAAGGATGGGAGCTGGAGGTTTTGTGTGGATTACATGACGTTAAATAAGGAGACTACCGGATAAATTTTCCATTCTGGTGATTGACGAGCTTTTGGATGAACTATATGGAGCAGTGATGTTCTCTAAACTGGATTTGAAGTCGGAATACCATCAGATCCAGATGAGGGAGGAAGACATATCAAAGATAGCATTTCAGACACACGATGAGCATTATGAGTTTCTCGTTATGCCATTTGGGCTGACCAATGCCCCTGCTACTTTCCAGTCATTAATGAACAGGGTGTTCAGACAGTACCTCCGGAAGTTTGTGCTGGTGTTTTTTGATGACATCTTGGTGTACAGTAGAACTGAGGAGCATCTAAAGCCTTTGAAGTTGGTAT
>NW_021384269.1:0-936 GCF_001605985.2 Dendrobium catenatum | reverse complement strand
CAGCTAACCACCTAGGCGCTTTAAAACCATATGTCCAATATCTTATGAAAGATAGGTAGGGATGTTATTTAAGTTTTAATGAGTTGGGGGCCGACATCTAAGACAGTTTCTAATTGTCCACTCAACTTATGTAAGGTGAATTATGCCTACAAATAAAATGCAATTAATATTTTAGACTCTTTTTTAATTTGCATCTAATACAATGCATGCTAATTGACTTGAATGCATAAAATGAATATGAAGCAGTTTAAAAATTAGGCTTAGAAAATAAGTTTTTCCCTAGAGATTGCACAACTTCCCCTTGATAGAACTGCACTCTCATAGGTCAAATGGTTTGCCAGAACCTGCAGGCGGGGAGGTGCCTAACATGGAAGAGAAAGTAATAATATGCTTATGTTGACTCTCGGCGGTCCCGAGCTTACTTCTTAGATCGTTAGAGTTTAGATCGTTAGAGTTACTATGTGAGCCTAAATTTTTTTATTAAAATTACAAGTAGAAGAATTTTAAGCATACTCTTATGAAAAAAAGCACTCCGATTCGTATCCAGGCTAAAACAAAACACGACATGCAATGGCCCTAAAAAAAGCTACTGCACATATAATGTAAATAATAATTTTTAAATAATCCAAAATATAATATCCAATGTCCAATGTCCAAATAATTACACCCAGAATTTACAGAAAAGTAAAGTGGCCGGACACCACTAACAACAAACCCGGATTCTAATCGTAAGAATAACGCAAGTGATTTTTGAACTGGGATATACTCTTTTTTTTATCTTCATTTCTTCGTCTTCTTTTTTCCATTTCTTTATTTCGTCTTCTTTCTTCTACTAGCTCCTTAGATCCGCCAGATCTGAATATCCAAATGAAAAGAAACTCATCCCTAAAAGGGATATCTTCTTTTCTATTTGGATATTAGAATCATCCTAATTTG
>NW_021384268.1:0-281 GCF_001605985.2 Dendrobium catenatum | reverse complement strand
TTGGATCGTTTGACAATTCATTTGGGTGTTATTATGGTTATTGATAAAGTTACGGTTTCTTTTTTTTATTAATTTTTATCTTTAGCCTTTTCTTGTTCTGTGTGTTTTTTTTTTTGTGTATTATATAGGATCTAAAGCTCTCAGGTTTTATTTCAAATATTGTTCTTTTAGTTAGCTCCTGATCCTCTAAAAACTTATTCTTTTTATCATGATTAACTCGAAGGCCCCACCATGGTTTCTCCAAAAAAAATCATGGAGTTTTAAGAGGAAGAATGGGAGAT
>NW_021384267.1:0-262 GCF_001605985.2 Dendrobium catenatum | reverse complement strand
ATAAGTAAAGAACACATAAAAGCATGTAAACATCCTAACCAAAATGATCTAAAACTAATGGACTATACAATTTCTATTATGTGCTAGGCCGTGTGGTTAACCTCATCCAAGGAGACCACATAAACTAGGAATTTGAACCTAATCCTTAGTTGTCATGATGAATGTAGACTAGGAGAACCTAGTTCCAAGGGTTTTTTACCTATAACCAACATCTTCCACCAAGGCCGTATGCAGAGTGAGTTTTCAAACTAATTTATCTATC
>NW_021384266.1:0-279 GCF_001605985.2 Dendrobium catenatum | reverse complement strand
CCTCCTCACCGTTTTCTTTTCAAGAATTACTGGACCTACATGGATGGTTTCTGGGATGATGTCCTATCTGCTTTCTCACTACCCCCTTATAGTAGCCCCATTTTCCACCTCCAATAGTGTCTTCAAAAGCTCAAAGGTGGTATTAAGAGGAGGATTTGGGCTTCCTCAAACTACATTATCAACTCCATCCTGGAACTTAAAAACAAACAACTGATTTTTTTGGATAATATTCAAACAACTCCTTTAGATATTTATTTAAACACCTCCCTCAAAGAGATC
>NW_021384265.1:0-243 GCF_001605985.2 Dendrobium catenatum | reverse complement strand
TATTAGTTTTGGACTTTAAGATAAAGGGCATAAAATATAAAATAAGATAAAACGGTTTTCTAGGATTAGATGGGGGCATTTAAAGAATATTAACAATTTTTTTTTTTTTAAGAATAAGATTTTAGATCTTAAGATTTTGTCTGTGCATGAGGATGCTAATGTTATGTGGGGAAAAGTGGCTAGTGATATTAAGAATGTTGTAAAAGATGTCCTTAGAGTATCAAAGGGAAAAGCTCCTAATAG
>NW_021384264.1:0-364 GCF_001605985.2 Dendrobium catenatum | reverse complement strand
CCGGGTTGTTGTCGGTGGAGCCCGGCCACCTTTACTTGCTGTACTCTGTGATGTAATATTATATGGCGCTTGCCATGGACACTCTTTTTTTTCGTGGGATTTGTTTCTGTGCTGTTATTTATTTACTTTTGTTTGCGCAGTAGAACCGGCATGCTTTTCATAGGTTTCTTTCTTGCATGTGCTTGTGTCTGGCCGTAGGCTCTTTAGGGAATAGCCGAAATCGTCCGGAGTGGCATGCACGCATTCTCTCACCTATTAGACAAATTTCCCCGCCTGCGGGTAGAGTCCGGATAATCTGGCCTATGAGGATGAAGTGTCGGACCTGGAGAAATTTAGTCATTCAAAAATTATTTTATAAAGCCTT
>NW_021384263.1:0-346 GCF_001605985.2 Dendrobium catenatum | reverse complement strand
TGCATGACATCCAGAGTACATAAAAAGTAAATAAACATACCCTAAGGGTACCCTCCAAGCAAGGTACCCGTACATAAAAACATTCAAACGGTGCCCACTGACACAAATAGGTGGCCTACTCTACAAGCCTAAATGACCCTAACGGTCTTTAAGGCTCACAGAAAAAAAAAGAAAGAAAAAAGGGGGGGGGTATCGTACCCAAAACTGGAAAGCGATGCCCACTTCGTGTGGGAAAACAACGATGCCAACCGGCATAATAGGTGGCATACTCTACCGGCCTAAATGACCCTAATGGTCTCTAGGGCTCATAGAAGAGGGGAAAGCTTTGACCTATAGGGCCAAAGCT
>NW_021384262.1:0-263 GCF_001605985.2 Dendrobium catenatum | reverse complement strand
TTGCAATTTAATTAATAGATTAATTAGTTTTTGCCAAAAAAAATCATATTCCGCCAATAATAAATGATATTTAATGTTATAACTTAAAAAAAAATTACAGAGATTATTCTATATATAAAAATTTAGCATGACAAGTAAAAGAGAAGAGAGAGGACATTGATGTTTTATAAGTCAGCTTGCTTTCTTATTAATTTCTAAAATTATTTTTTGGTGCAAAAATTTCTAGTTCATTGATTTTTATTTTGGTCATTTTGATTCAAAAA
>NW_021384261.1:0-334 GCF_001605985.2 Dendrobium catenatum | reverse complement strand
TTAAAGCCCCATTTTATTCTATGATGGCTAATGAATGATTATGCAATATTTTTCCTGCATTTGTCTTCTTGGAGCTAATGAGAGCTTGAGAGAGAAGGAGAGTTAGAGATCTTGGTGGAGCTTAGGAGAAGCCACCCGTAGTACCCAACAGTCACCCCTCCGGTGGCTCTTGGTTCCCCTTCTTCTTCCACCATCAATTCCGGTTACATCCCCACCCGACTTCCCCCCTTTCCCTCCATCCCCGCGACCACAAGCTTCTCCCCAAAACCTTGGCCGCCGGCCTTGGGTTTCCAACCACCGGGTTTGCTCCTCCTTGCCGCCGACCACCTCACCG
>NW_021384260.1:0-559 GCF_001605985.2 Dendrobium catenatum | reverse complement strand
TTATATTGTAAATACAAAATAAGTAAAAGCTCTACAATAATATAAAGAGAGCATATACCTTCTTTCAATTTACATCAATATAAATGACATATTCTTATAAGATAAGAGAGAAAATCAAAACAACCAATTAAGTGGTTGGATAAGACTCAAAATGGATATCTAGTAGTTCATGCTCTCCATCAACTTTTTATATATGATAAAGTGAAGTTTTTAATTATAATATCTTAGAGATAAGTAGTATAATTAGGTTGCCAATATCTTATAATAATAATAATTATTAAATAATATATAATTTCTAACAAATAATAAATATTGAATTGTTTTCATAGTAAACTCACAAGAAAGCATATGCAAGAGTAAGATTCAGATTGTTTATAGTAGAAACATAAAAAAATGATGTACATAAGTAGCAAACTCCTAAGAAAATTTGGCCGAATAAATCAGGGTTATCATAAAATAAAGCTTGTTTGGAAGTAGATAAGGTAAGAGATGGCTTTGAAAGCAATATGTCATTTTCTTTAATTGGGGTTAAATTAATGATTTCACTATAACAATATAA
>NW_021384259.1:0-1138 GCF_001605985.2 Dendrobium catenatum | reverse complement strand
TCCAACAGTTTGATTAGTGGGAGGCTCGATATGACTCCTATGTAGCTGAACACCACCAACAACATCATTATCAAGACTTAGCTCATTTTGATTCCTATGTTGTACAGCAATAGTAGCAGCATGATTAGGAAATTGCCTGGTTTGGTGAGCAATCTGCCTCTCTTCACTGCTAGTTTCAGTCACCACCACCACCTCCTCTTAAATAGGGTCCCTATGGGTTCTTGTTTATTTTTTTCTGTTGTTGTCTTTTCTTGGTGATGTATTTACTAATACTCTATTTAGTGTTTTCTTTTTTCTCTTTTTTATGATGGCAAAAGGAGGGGGGTGTGTTGTTTGCATCCTATATTTTAGTGAAATTTACTTTTTTTCTATTTTTGTTCTATTTTTTTCTTCTATCTATATTTTCTTAACAAACAAATAAAAAACAAAAATTTTCCTTACTATCAAAATTTTGAACATCAATGTTTTTCATCATTAAAAAGGTTGAGATTATTACAAATCTAGGCCCATGTATTATGATTTTGATAATAACAAATATTATTTTTTCTTTACTACTACTATTATTATATATATGTTTTGTTTTCCATGCTCACTAACCTTTTAGGTCCAAAAGTTCACTTGCAATGCAAATTAGCTTAAGATCAAGTTAAGTAGGGTTGAGTCTATCTGAAATTTTAATTTTAATATACTTTTTACTTTTCTTGAGTCAAGTTATGTATCTGGTGGACCCCAAGCTGAGTAACCTTTCACACACACACTCAAGGGGGTGAGTAAGTGAATTAGAAGAAAATGGATTTTTGAAACAGTCATACACTATGATATAAATCATACTAGATGATCAATTATATGGAAAACCCTAATTAGGGCACCCATTATTAAGTAAGATTGATTAACTAATCATACTAGACAATTCAGATCATAAAGAATGATCAATTTTTGACATGAAAAAAAGCCGCCAATCACAATTTAGGCAATATTTTAAACTTCAAATTTTGTTCAAATTGTGTAGGATGGTATACATCATACTAGATGATTTATAACAATCATGC
The DNA here is from genome assembly GCF_001605985.2 of Dendrobium catenatum. NCBI lineage: Eukaryota > Viridiplantae > Streptophyta > Magnoliopsida > Asparagales > Orchidaceae > Dendrobium > Dendrobium catenatum. The sequence continues at coordinate 89 of NW_021384259.1, read as the reverse complement.
CTAGACTGATGTTGTGATTAAGGGACTAATTATGGTTAGATAGCACAATCATATTGGTGGGAAAAATTTGTGTCACACCACGCAGATTT
>NW_021384258.1:0-1377 GCF_001605985.2 Dendrobium catenatum | reverse complement strand
CCTAAGGTTGGGTGATGCCCTTCCTTAGACCCAAGGATAGGTATTCCCTACGTTGGTTTCTCCAGTTCTCTTGTCTAATAGGTGTAAGTCTTCTATTAGCATTCTATAGCCCTAAGGTTGGGTGATGCCCTCCCTTACACTCTTAAGATTCTACTTCTATTTTGTCAACGCCAATGTGTGCAGCAGAAGTTCCTTCTACCACACACATTGGGGATCCATTTATTGACCTCATTTTTTTATGAGGTCATTAAGGCCCTTCCAAACTCCATATTAATCCTAGATCCTATGATCCACTCTAGACTTTAAGATTCTTTCCTAGAGCCAGACTTTAGGGCCTACTTTAGAGCTTAAGATTCTTTTCTAGACCCAAGACCTTAGGGCCTACTCTAGAGCTTAGGATTCTTCCATATTCCAAATTTCTAGAGCCCCACTAGATCCTAGATCTTAGAATCCCTCTAGATCCTAGGACCAATCCAGACTCAAATCAATCCCTACCTTTGATCAACTCCAACCTCAAATAAATCCCTACCCTTGATCAATTCAAATCTCAAACTTCATTCAATTCAAATCCAAATTAATTCAAGCCTCAAACACATCCAAACTTTGACCCAATCAACTTGAGAATCCAAACTTCAATCTAGACTTTGATCCTACCTTTGATCTAGCTTTGACCCTATCCATTCATTAACAATCACCACATGATTGTAAATGATTTGGATACTTTAATGTTAATAATTCAAACTTAAAATCTATTCCAAATCCAGAAATCCAGACTCAAATCCAAAGTCTTAAGGCCCTGTCCTAAAGACCTTTTTCAAGGATTTTTCAAACATTTCAAAACCCAGTCAAGTGACCTATGATTCAGAGTCTATCACTTTCAAAGTGATAAGACATGTCTCTAGAGGTTACCCTTCAGTTTTGAGCCCATTCTGAGATCTCTAACCCTAAAATCTAAATCAAAATCCAAATGTTGTAAAGCCTTCAAATATTTACAGCCTATGCCATTGGACCTAACACCTTGAAAATTTTGGTCTTGGAGCCCTCATCAAAGCCTCCCATCACTTCCAAACCTTTTAATGTAACCCATTGAGCAGTAAACTGCATTTTTCAGACCCATTTTTCACCCTAGTTGACCAATGGGTCAAAATTGACCAAAATACCCCTATGAGACTTCAAATGCCCATTTCAACTCAAATCAACTCAAAATTCTTTGAAACCATTTTTAACAAGTTTCAAACATCAAACCCAACTTGTTGAGCTCAAACCCAGACCTTGGGTCAACCTGGTTGACCAAGTCAACCAAGTTTGACCCATTAACCCATACACCCCCTCTTTCAAAACTTTGAATCAAGACCATTCCAAGTCCTTTTGAATGTA
>NW_021384257.1:0-377 GCF_001605985.2 Dendrobium catenatum | reverse complement strand
ACTATCTCCCCCACAAATCACCAACCTAGCTGTGGGCTTTCATCATCCCTCCTCATCTATCCATAAATCGAGCAAGAGCTCGTGAAAGCCTCTGCCAACTGCTGCCTGCATCTTCTAAATTCTACAGGATCCACAATGATCTACGATGTCATCTTCATCTCCATCATTTTCCTTATCAGTATCATCACCTATATCATCTGGTTAGTGTGGCATTACTCTGTTGTTGTCCCTCCACTTCAACCCGAATACAATGCCGAGAATGAAATTGGGAACTCTACGCTTAGTACTTGGCCTACGTTCACCATTTGCTGCTCTATTTGTCTAGCTGACTATGAGGAGGAGGGGAAGGATAAGGCATTGAGGCTTCTGCCATAATG
>NW_021384256.1:0-310 GCF_001605985.2 Dendrobium catenatum | reverse complement strand
AAAATTAAGAGAAGTGAATTGATTCTCTTATGCAAATGCAAAATGAAAAGTGATTTGTATGAATAGATCCGAGATAAATCACAGATATATACAAGAAAAATAAAATAAAATGATTACAAACAAAAATATAAGAAAGCACATAAAACATTTATAATGATCCAAATAAAATAAAGAACATATATTCATGTATTAACTATAACACATAAACATACAAATAAAAATTTATACCACATTACCTTACTCATGGTCTGATAATTCAAAAACTAGGTTTGCCTAGGAGATTTTTTTCTTTTTATCATTTGCCCTTATT
>NW_021384255.1:0-313 GCF_001605985.2 Dendrobium catenatum | reverse complement strand
AAGGTTTTGCCTATGTTTTAGTGTTATACCTCTCCCGATTTGTCCTAGTGCTCCTATCGAAGATCTGGATCGCTGTCCAAGCTCCAAAGTTGCTCCAAGCCACTCCAAGGGAGGAAGATCGCTGTCCAAGCTGTTCTGGTCGTCGCCGCCGTTGTCCAAGGTGATTTGAAGGTTCCAAATTACTGTTTGGGAGTTTTGAAGTCTTCCTTTGTTGTTTGGAAGCTTCAAATAGCTTCCAACTCGCCTCGAGGTCACTGGCAACGAAGAAGAAAGAGGCACTACAGGAAAAATGGCCTAAACCGGCGGTTTTAAC
>NW_021384254.1:0-271 GCF_001605985.2 Dendrobium catenatum | reverse complement strand
TAAAAGTATGATTGAGATATTTTAATTTTTAAATATTAAAATTATACAAGTATTTTTGAACTTTGCAAGATTCGACGTCCAAAAATAGGGGGGCATCTGATACATCATCAAAAAATTACCTTGATCGAGCACGAATATTGAGGCAAAATTAAGTTGGAAACTTCAAAAATTAGATCGGAAAGCATCTGAATTCCGATTTCAGTAAACTTACAGTCAAACTGAGCGTCTCGGAAATACGAACCCAACAATATCAAGTTGAACCCAATCCGAG
>NW_021384253.1:0-314 GCF_001605985.2 Dendrobium catenatum | reverse complement strand
TTATGACATATCTAATCTTCTAAACCAAGCATTTTGCTACCTGTCTACATCAGATAAAGTTGATTGGTGTTTAAGCGGAGTATTATTAACTCTTTAGGTACGTTTTGTTTGGTTTGTACGAAAAGAGAGTTGGAAAAATAAATTGAGAAGGCAATGACAATGACAAAATGAAAGGGATTGAAATATATATATATTTTTACTGAGAAATTGAAAGCATTTACTCCTTGCAACAAGAGAACTCACTTCCAGCGAGCTGTAGCGAAACTGATTGCAAAAAAGGGTAAATCGGCCACATTAAGATTACCAACTGGGGA
>NW_021384252.1:0-252 GCF_001605985.2 Dendrobium catenatum | reverse complement strand
AGTTTGAGAAAATATGATTTTTAATTGAATAAGCTTAACACACACACATGGGGAGATCTTTAAAAATCACACTGATCGTATGGAATGATCAAGTCAGTTAATCCCCTCGGAAGAGCAATGGAACGAACAGGAAGTGAGAAAATTTTTTCTAAGTCCTGATCGTTCAGACGAATTTCTCAATTCATCCCAGGACGATGTGCTCTGGATTCTCACTTTGTGCTGAATAGTCCAGATGATTCATCCTGTTCGTGG
>NW_021384251.1:0-242 GCF_001605985.2 Dendrobium catenatum | reverse complement strand
ATAATGAGCTAACCAAGAGCTCAAAATAATGAGCTAATGATGTAAGCACAAGTATAAGAGAACTGAAACAAAGAGAACAATGGATAAAACTGAAACCGGACTTTATTAAAATAGTAGTAATCAACTAAAACACTCAAAATCCAACAAGAAAGCACGAAGAGATTTTTAAGAAAGAAAGAAAATAAAAACAACGCTATCTTCATCACTGTTTAAAATTGCGTATTCGGGTATTGAGGCGTTTT
>NW_021384250.1:0-1027 GCF_001605985.2 Dendrobium catenatum | reverse complement strand
GTTCGCTTTTCTTAGAAAAAAGAAAAACAAAGAGGAAAGTTGAACGATCGATTTTGTGAACATTAGCGGGTGATAGAAGTCGGAGGGATCATAATTGGACGATGAAAATTTGAGGCCCTTACTGTAACGTCCTAAAATTTAATTTAGATGAATTACATCTTTTTATCCTGTAACTAATTTATCTGAGCCACTAATTTTATTTTATGTCAAGTAAATCATTGAAAGCATCAATATATTAATTGTCTATGATTTTTATTATTATTTATCAATTATATTCACATCAATGATTCTATTATATGTTTTCTAGGGGTGTCAATATTTGACACGACCTGAAAATCCGACTCGAACCCGACCCGAAAATTTCGGGTTAGGGTCAACCCGACCCCGAAACGGGTCGGGTTCGGGTTGAACATTTCGACCCGTTTCAAAAATCGGGTCGGGTTTGGGTTAACCCTTTGACCCGAAATTGACCCGATTTTGACCCGAAACCCAATTTCAACCCGGCAACCTGAGATTGACCCATTTTTTACCCGAAAAAGATGAAATAGACCGTTTTTGACCCGAAAAAGATGAGATAGACTCGTTTTTACCAGAAAACTAGCAGTTTTTTGTTGGAAACGGGTCATTCGGGTTGTGTCGGGTTGACCCGGACCCGAAGCAGGTCGGGTTCGTCAGGAAACTGACCCGTTTTCAAAAACGGGTCTGGTTCGGGTTGACCCGATAGTGCCGGGTCATTTTTGGGTTCGACCCGAACCCAACCCATGACCCGAAATTGACACCCCTAATGTTTTCTATCAATGATCATGTAAGTATACTATATCAATATGTTTATCAATTTCTATAAGTATATCTATTATATAATATTTCATGTTGTATCAATATCAATACTAGTTTTATTAGTTCTATGTTAGTTTTATCTATCAATTAATGGCAAGGTAGGATGTCAACTTTAATGTGCTTTTTTCATTCTTTCTTCTAGCATCCATGAGTCTTATTAATTATTAATTATTCATTATATCATTATATC
>NW_021384249.1:0-290 GCF_001605985.2 Dendrobium catenatum | reverse complement strand
TTAACCAATGAGTGTAACATGGAAAGTTCTGTTATCCCGCAGAATTTCTCACTTTTTTTTTTTTTAGAATGTATATATATATTTGAAAATATATTAAAGAGTTTAATTGAAGGATTTTAAGTAAAAACAAAACTTCATTAAAAAAAATTTTAAAAGGAGAAAAAATGTAAAATTATTTTACACTTAAAAAAAATATTAATTTTTTTATTTTTTGAGAAATCGGGAATTGATCTCATGTTTTAAAATAAAGGTGAAATAAATAAATTTTTTTTTAAAAAAAAATTAATTAT
>NW_021384248.1:0-657 GCF_001605985.2 Dendrobium catenatum | reverse complement strand
TTTCAATTCTGTACGCAGTGGATCGTCCCGTACGATCATGGATCATCCTGGACGATTTTACTTAAACAATTTGAAACGACCCTATTTGTATATGTGTACGAAATATCTTCATACAAATGATCATCCCGTACGAACTATATTCGTCCGGTACGAACGGTTATTACTAGGTCGGTTCTAGAAACTGCTAAAAACTGTTCTAAGTCGGTTAATCGTCTGGACGAAAATTGATTCGTCTGGACAAAATTTTTACAGAGACCAGATCGTCCTGAATGATAATTAATTTCGTCTGGACCAAAATTTTACAGAGAGCAACTCATTTTCTCACGATAATTAATTTGGTCTGGACGAAAATTTTACAGAGACCAGATCGTCCTGGATGATAATTAATTTCGTCTGGATAAAAATTTTACATAGAGCAACTCATTTTCTCATGATAATTATCTTCGTCTGGACGAAAATTTTACAGAGACCAGATCGTCCTGGATGATATTTAATTTTGTCCCGGACGAATAGGACTTAGAAAATTTTTCAAGCCAGCTCTTATTCGTTCTATGTGCTCAATAGGTGATAACTGTCTGATCGTCCCGTATGATATGATATCGTCTCGTACGATCAGTATTAATTTTATATGATCTCCTTATGTGTGTGTGTATGTTT
>NW_021384247.1:0-274 GCF_001605985.2 Dendrobium catenatum | reverse complement strand
AAATATTTTTTAACAAATAATATACGTCACAATCATATAGCTCGCAATAGAGACAAAGTACTTTTATTTATTTATTTATTTATTTGTAGATGAGCCCACCAATCAAGTCCTTTTAAATCCTCCAACATGCTTTGTACAAGTTTGAGCACAAAGTACACAAAAATTAGATTTTGTTAATTTTGACATTCTATTTGATACATTTTTTACTCATTAAAATAGTTTTTCTCTCTCGCTACCATAAATTCCTTCAATTTACAGGAAGAATTTTTACCTT
>NW_021384246.1:0-284 GCF_001605985.2 Dendrobium catenatum | reverse complement strand
TCTTCAAATGGAACTAAAACAAACAATAGATTGAATTTAATGACTTTCAATATATAGAAAAGAGAAAATAACCAAAATGGTCCCTCAACTCTTTGTGAGGGACCAAAATAGTTTCCAAATCTTTTGAGGGACTAATTTGGTCCTTCGACTCCTTAAAAACGAGTATTTTTTGTCCTAACATTAAATTTTGGGGTTATTGGTATTAAATCAAGAGTATTTTAGTCATTTTTAATTACATTATTTATTAAATATAATTTTCAAATAGTAGTTTATATATATATATA
>NW_021384245.1:0-210 GCF_001605985.2 Dendrobium catenatum | reverse complement strand
TTCCAAAATATAAACCTCTCACTATTCAAAATCCAAACATTTCACTACTCAACATATACTCTTTTCAAAAATACTTAACCTTTCAAAATATCTACTTTAAAATTCATGCTTTCCTCAAATTATCATTACCATTCCATATGGATGCAACAAAAATTTCTTCAGACTTTTCCTTGCTTTAATTATCATACAAGACTATTCATACCACATTTC
>NW_021384244.1:0-224 GCF_001605985.2 Dendrobium catenatum | reverse complement strand
TATTGTTATTCTTGAGTATTTTTAAGTTGTCATTTTTTATAGCAAAGAAATGATTAAGGGTAGAATTTTAAATGTTTGCTCATAACATCTTTGATTCTCATAAAATCTGAGAGATTTTCTTAAGTTTCCTTGTTTCGGTTTCATTAATAATTAGCTTAATTATTGCATCTTTATATCTTGATATAAATCTATGGCAGAGTTCTGTTTGAAATTGAAAGAGAGAA
>NW_021384243.1:0-262 GCF_001605985.2 Dendrobium catenatum | reverse complement strand
TCTTATATATGAAGTATTTATTTATTTACTTTCCTGCATTTAAAAAAAAAATAATAACTGCAAGCAATACTTTGTTCCATACAATAATTATTATGAACTATTTTTAAATTTCATCAGAATTTTAGCAAATTAATAATTTGAAAATTTAGATCAGTAATTGTGGCATGTTGAGCTGTGTTGACTTACAACTAATCTACATTTTATCATAGGGTTTGAGAAAGAGAAAGAGTCCGTTAAATAGCTAAGTCGGAATTTGATCAGC
>NW_021384242.1:0-326 GCF_001605985.2 Dendrobium catenatum | reverse complement strand
TAAGCACAATTAAGATTAAAAAAAGACTAATGAAATTAATAAAAAACAAGCACATTTCAAAAACAAATCAAATTTAAATCAACTACAACAAATATTGATATTGATGAAAAAGATTACAAGATCATTTCATAATATCAATACAAAAATACTGAAAGGAAAATACACTGAACTTTTAAAATTTAACACAAACAAATACAACTAAAACAAACACTAGAACAAACACCAATACAAACACAAATACAACAAACATAAAGAAAATCATCACTCAAATCTCTATTCTTCTGGAGGATGAGGAGGAATGCCACCAAATAGGTTGAAGTAGGAGG
>NW_021384241.1:0-203 GCF_001605985.2 Dendrobium catenatum | reverse complement strand
ATTTTTTATGAGAAGAAGGATGGAATGATGCACTAAAGTTTAGTCTCTCTGATTCCATTAGACTATCAACACTAAGAATCAATGTCTTCTATAGCAATATTCATGGTTTTTTTCTTTCTTTTGTGACTGTTGACCTCTGAACAATAACCAAAGGAACAAAAGGGAGAAGAAAGCTCAAATGAAAATCTTGCATACATACCCTG
>NW_021384240.1:0-250 GCF_001605985.2 Dendrobium catenatum | reverse complement strand
GGCAGAAGCTGCGGTGGCGGAGGCTGCTTGAAGCGAACGACGAACAGGCGGAAAGTCCACATTTGACGGGTGACGGCGTTGACGCAGAGTCGCAGACGAAGCTCACGGACGATGCGACTAACGCCAATGACCTGGACAAATGACTCGACTTGGCATATGGCATCTACCATTTGAGTGCTGACGCGACACGACAGATGGACTCGATTGAGAGGGGCTGTTTTACAAACGTGTCAAATCGGGTTACTATTGG
>NW_021384239.1:0-214 GCF_001605985.2 Dendrobium catenatum | reverse complement strand
ACATATAATCACCAAAAAGCTTATAAAAAAAGATCACCTATCGAGGGAGCACGGTGAGTTCTTCGGCGGTGAGTTCGTGGGAGTTCAACGGCAGCCTTGCAGTGAGAGCTCGAGGGCAGCCGGTGTGGAGTCGTCGGTGGTTGTCAAGCTGCTCGGCCGCTCGAGAGGCGGGCGGAGGCAACGACGGAGCGTGGGCGAAGAGAGAGAAGGGAAC
>NW_021384238.1:0-282 GCF_001605985.2 Dendrobium catenatum | reverse complement strand
AAATGAAAACAAAGATTTTTATTTTTATCGGCGTATTAGTAAAACCGAAATTAGATAGGCTTTAAAGAAAATGAAGTGTGAAAAAACGGTTGGGCTTGATGATATTATAATAAAGGTGTGAAAATGCTTAGAAGATGAAGGAATTTCTTCAATAACTAAACTTTTTAATATAATTTTGAAGACTAAAAAGATGTCAGATGAGTGGAGAATGAGTGTGTTGATTCATATTTTTAAGAATAAAGTTGATGCACAAAATTATACGAATTATAGAGGAATTAAGCT
>NW_021384237.1:0-224 GCF_001605985.2 Dendrobium catenatum | reverse complement strand
TCGTCCTTGGCCAATCAGCAACTGCCTGAATCTTCTGGGGATCAACAGAAATACCTTCTCCGCTCACCACATGCCCCAGAAATGAAATGCTCTTCAGCCAGAATTCACACTTGGAGAACTTGGCATACAGCTGATGCCGCCTCAAAGTCTCCAACACAATACTCAAGTGTCTGGCATGATCATCCTTAGAAGCAGAATATACCAGAATATCATCGATGAAGACG
>NW_021384236.1:0-1062 GCF_001605985.2 Dendrobium catenatum | reverse complement strand
GAGCATTCTGTCATGCTATGTTACTTACTTCATATTCCCTAGCTATGAGCATGTGTGGCTTTATTGCATAAAAATATTGGAATAGGGAAGAGATGAGGTTGTCTTAGAATTCATCACATGAAAACTAGTATCAGATTTCAAACAAAAATTTTGTTTCTTTTGTGTGTCTCATTGCCTGTAGTGGTGGAACAAACTTGATATGAAACTTAGATTTCTTGCAAAGTAATGTACTAGATTTTACACATTGTGATATGGAGCATGAAGCTTTATGCTATTTTCTTTGAAAGCCCTTGATTAGGAATGAAAGCCTCTTGATTGGAAGCAGTTCTATCATCATACTTACATGTTGTCCTCCACTTCTTGCTTTCACCACATTTGAAACATCCTTCAATTGATGTGGTATGAGATTACATGCTTGGAAACACTAAGTACCCATGTCGAAATTAACTTTTTATACGATGCGAGAAATCTTGATTTGGTTGTAGTCATTAGAACCTTCCTTTTTGGTACCGGCTTATTTGTTTAAAAAAAAAAATCCTTAGAGATGATAAATGGGTCGTTTCATGGTTGCAAGGAAAGATCCATGTGATGAGTTTCTTCTTTAAGAATATTTGTTGTCATTACTTCATCTCTTGGGTTGGAGTTTAATGTTCTATGCCTTACTTTACTTAGATTTGAGTTCATTTTTATGATATGAGATGTTGCTCTTAGCAAAAAAAAAAACATTGTTGTAAGCTTATGAATTTCATGGTGTTGGAAAGATGGCCAAATGTATGAGCTGTTGTGGAGTTTCTCATCCTCATGGTTGCATGTTTACAAAATTTTTCTAAAATATTTAATAGCATATAACTTGAAAGTTAAACTTATTGGAAAAGCTTCACATGCTCATGCGATCAACTTGGAAAGTCAATTCGATTCGATACAAGGTCACATGATTTATATTGAATAATTTTCTTTGAGCTTTGGGAAGGATTTGATGCTTTGTGATGAATTGAGCTTATTTTCTTTCTCTCACTCGTATGTGGTTTAAAGTTAGATTGAAACAAGTAAATGAATTTCAAA
>NW_021384235.1:0-802 GCF_001605985.2 Dendrobium catenatum | reverse complement strand
TCGGCCTAGACGAAATCCCCATTAATTTCTTTCCAAAACTGTCTGAAAAATTTTGGAAAAATTGACCTGGATCGTCCAGGATGATATTTTATAGTCCAGGCCGATATACGAGGACGATATCCAAAAATAAGATTTTCCTACGTAGATATGGCGGCAGATTGTTGCTGAATTGAGCCGATCGTCCGGGCCGATACAAAATCGTCCAGGATGATGTGCTTTGTAAAAAGACGGCTGCTTTAATGAGGAAGCCCTAATTAGGGTTTCTACTTTTGTCAGAACGAAGTTACAAATCAACAGATCCCACACCAACTACAACAGACTCAAGAAAGGAAAAATATTATAAACTGACACAGACCTAGTCTACCAAATTTTGATTTGGTTCCAAATTGCAGTCTGATCATGTGGACCTGAAACGTTAGCACAAAAGGCAATCATAGAGAAATAAGGAATATTTGCTATCATCAAAATCATAAAATATAGATCCGCAACAATAATATCCTTTGGTTGGTTGTAATAGCTTTTCGATGAATGCTAATGCAGAAATTCAGCTCTCACTCTCTCTCTCTCTATCTCTCTCTCTCAATATCCCTCTTTCTTTCCTCTCTCTCTCTCTCAATCTTCCTCTCTCTCAATCTAAATCTCTCTCTTTAACTCTCTCTATCTCCTTTCTCCCTCTCCCTCTCTCGCTCCTCTCTCTCTTATTCCTCTCTCTCTCTCTCCCCCTCCCTCTCTAGTCTCCCTCTCTCTCTCTATCTCTCACTCTCTCTCTCACTCTCTCTCCCTCTGTCTCTCTCCCTTTCTT
>NW_021384234.1:0-349 GCF_001605985.2 Dendrobium catenatum | reverse complement strand
TAGAAAACTTTTAGGGGCCTCTTGATGTGGTGTGCGCGAACCCTTTCCTTCTAGGTCCCTGTAGTAACTTCAATTTTATTAGGTTCTTTTATTTGCTCTTAGATCCCTAAACCTCTTTTATATATACGCAAAGTCCTAAGGGTTAGTAATAACAAATATTTTTATCCCAAATAATAGTAGTGACACTTAAGGACAATAATTAAGGACTGAGTCTTAGAAAACTTAGACTTATGATGCATGCACACTTTAGGATAGAAACATATAACATAGAAAACTTAGTGACACCTTACCCTAGAATTAGTGAGCATTTTTTTTAAATTAAAATTCAATCAATTAGAAAATTTTAGTC
>NW_021384233.1:0-546 GCF_001605985.2 Dendrobium catenatum | reverse complement strand
TTTGTTAAAAAAATTATTTTATTGTAGTACATGGCACAAAAATAATATTATTTATCTTAAAATTAATCAATAAAGTAAATTTAATGATATGTGGGATGCTTGTGATGGACATGAATGTAATAACCTCAATTTTCATTTTCTTGAAATTCTAAAAAATGGCCTGTGGGAGTGCTGCAGCATCGGTATGGGCAGCATCACGATCTTGAGCTCTCGAATTTTTGGGGTGTTATAGTTGGTATCAAAGAAATGATTGTTGGAAAAATTGGATTGTAATCAGAGCTATATGAATTGAATGAGATGGGTAGACATGAGTAGTGTTAAGATTTATTTTTTTTACATGCATAACATGCACGTGTATGATTGAGATATTAATTGATAGAAAAGAGAATTATATTTAGTACAATGGAACCATATATACAGAGGCGGAACTGCCTATTGGGTAGGGGGGGCAATTGCCCCCCCTAAAAAAATTAAAAATCTATTTAGAATAAGAGTTATTGAATGATTTACCCCTTTGAATATTATTTTTTTGCCCTAAGATTTTTT
>NW_021384232.1:0-224 GCF_001605985.2 Dendrobium catenatum | reverse complement strand
CTCTCCCCCTCTCTCTCTTTTTCTCCATCTCCCTCTCTTGCACTCACTTGCTCTTTCATGCTCTCTCTCTCTGTCCTCTCTCTCTCTCTAACTCTCTCCCTCTCTCCGTCTCTATCTTTCCCCCTCTCTCTCACTCCCTCTTTCTCCCTCTCTCCCTCTTTCTCCCTCTCTCCCTCTCTCTCACTCTTTCCCTCTCTCTCTCTCTCTCTCTCTCTCTCTCTCTC
>NW_021384231.1:0-331 GCF_001605985.2 Dendrobium catenatum | reverse complement strand
GCAAGTGAGAGCAAGCTAGAGAAAGAACAAGAGAGAGTAAGTGAGAGCAAGGGAGAGAGAGGGAGAGAGAGAGAAAGAGAGAACGAGAGCAAGAGAGCGAGAGAGAGCAAGGGACAGAGCAAGAGAGAAAGAGGGAGAAAGAGAGAGAGAGATAGATAGAGAGAGGGAGAGAGAAAGAGATTGAGAGGGAGATAAAGAGAGAGAGAGAGAAAGAAAGAGGAAGGGAGTGCAAGAGAGAGGGAGAGAGAGAGTGGGGTGAGAGAGAGGGAGAGAGAGAGAGAGGGAGTGCAAAAAAGGTCAAGGGAGTGCAAGAGATTGAGAGAGAGAGAGA
>NW_021384230.1:0-2916 GCF_001605985.2 Dendrobium catenatum | reverse complement strand
AGAGTTCCGGCATCACTTAGAGATTGGGCGAAATTCCGGCGTCACTCGAACGTCAGGCATAATTCTGGCGTCGCTTGGGCAGAATTTCAGCATTACTTGAGCGTCGGGCAGAATTCTGGCGTCACTCGGGCGTCGGGCATAATTCCGGCGTCACTCGGGCATTGGGCAAAATTTCAGCGGTGGTCGAGGAGGAGTTTCTTCCCTCCAATCCATCTTTTCTTCTTATCGTCTTCTTCTTCTTCTCTTATTCTTCTTGCTTGGGTCCCCTCTCAAGAGAATTGAGGGATATATTTATGTATTTTTGGATTGACATGACCCGTAAATAGATGAGAGATCAGGCGTAAATGGGGAGTGGTTGGATGGGCGGCCGATATTGAATCCCTTGATCATGTACCGTTCGTCAGACATTTGAAGGTCTTAATGACATTGGAATTCGACAATCTTGGGCTCGTTGGATTCGTCTCGTTGAGCCGCTCGATTTGATTACAAGCTCGTTATGTTTGGAAACCATTTGGTAACTCAAATTGTGGTTCAAACTTTCTAAATCCTTGATTTGGACTCATTTGGGCTCGGATTGAGTCGAGTTTGGTGTCGTTGGGTTTGTATTTCTGAGATGCTCAGTTTGACTATAAGTTTGTTGAAATTGGAGTTCAGGTGATCCCAGATTTAATTTTTGAAATTTCCGACTTGATTTTGCCTCAAGATTCGTGCCCGATCAAGATAATTTTTTAATGATATATCAAAGTTTTAGTAAAGCTTCGATTCTATTTGTTAGCTTATGGGCAGGATAGTTTAATGAATATTAGCATAAAATAGATTATAATTTAAATAACAAAATTTATTTAAAAATATTTAAATTTATTTATCACCTCTATATATCAAGTGATTTATTATCTTTTTTTATCTACTTTTTCTATTTTTTTCATTTTATTGTAATAAATGTAATAATCATAATCATTTTGTTTTCTTCCACAATGATCAACAATAAAATGAGCTGTCTCAAATTTATAGAAATAACTTTCTCTTACTATATTTGAGTATTTTTTTTAAATAACAAGTTTTTAAGGCTAAAATTTTTTAAACATTAAAGAATTACTTTTAAAAAATATACTAAAATTATCAACAAAAAAAGGAAGCCTTTAGGCTTTATTTGGTGACGGCTTTTTTTTACCTGCTTCTTAAAGGCAATTTTTTGCCACTGTTTATCAACAAACGACAAACCGCCAGTTCAACCGGGTAAACCGGTCTATTTGTCGATCCGATCACAACTTTCAGAATCGTCTTTGCATAGAACCGGATCAAAAAAAAAACCCGAGATTGAATCCAACAGTTCAACGGTGAATCGTTGAACCGTTCGGGTTGGAAAGGAACCGACCCATTCATAAAATATTTTTATTTATTTTAATTAAAATTTTAAAAAAAATATATTTTTGTTTATTAAAATTTAAATTTTTTAACTTTTCAAATATATTTTTTTAAATTGTGATTTTAATTTCATCCTATTTCTGTACGTTGTCGTGTACCTCCAGCATATTTTTTATTTTATCAAAGAGAGTGTAACTTCTCACACTTTATAAGGGTTCAGAGGAACATCTTCACTCTCTCTATGATGTGGGAGCTTCGAAAAGTGCATGAATACTTTAGATGTGATTTGACTTTATCTTGGGCTAGTTGGGCTTCAAATTTTTTTTAGTTGGCGCTTCAAATTTAATAGTTGTATTATAAATTTGCTAATATATTATATTATTATAATAATATATTATAAATATTAATATTATATTTATATTGTATAATAATTGATTCTTAATATAAATATATTAAATTTAAATATATTATGTTTTAAAATATATTTTTTTATAATTTTTTAATTATATATATTTAAATTTTATAATATATTAAATGGTCATATATTAATTATTTATATTTATATTAATGATCATAATTTTTTATATTATATAATTTATTTTATATTAATGATCTATATAATTTTTAATGGCTCTCATCATTTTTTCTTAAGAGAGATTTTTATATTATGTCATTTCGAAAATTAAATTTTAGAGAAAGAATTATAGTTTCACATTATTAATCACCATGGGCTTAGGTTGTCTTTAATTTATGTATTCTAATACAATTAATGATAAATAAAGCTCAATCTATAATGAAAATTTATTAGAATAATTGACCATAATTTTTTTCATTATTTTTTATTGCAATTGGTGTAAAATATATTTTTTAAAATTCTCATGTTTTAATTTCTTGGGATTGTATTTTTTTTTTTTGTGCAATGCGACGTGTTTTGGCTGGTTGAAGCGGACAACTCCCTCCCGTGTAATATCCACGTTTGATTTTCGTCTCAAACACTCCAAAAAAAAAGCTTTTTTTTTGTTCACCATATTATTTTTATATTTATTTTTTTAATTTTAATTGTAGAGTTCTCATGTTGAAAGTTGAACGATTTATTTTTTGTGACCATCCTTATATAATGGATGTAAAATATTTTATTTAATATTCCCAAGGATGCGACAAATGAAATTGAGTTGAGCTGAGCCGAGCCGAGCTAAGCATTATGTTTGCTTATCTTTGTGATGCTATTTATTAATTATTCAGCTTGTTTTTTGCTCTATGCGAGTCTCACTTAAATCAGCCTTGCTTGATTACTATTAGTAGCCTACCTTCTAGATTGTCTCCTATAGTTGACCACTGGCCACTGATTGTCACAAGACCTCCATTCCGATCGTTGATTACCGTAGGACTTCTGTCTGATCACCATCGCCAGAAGACTTGTTCGACCGATTGTCTCTGAATTTTCCACCTGACTTGTCGATCGCCGTCAAACCTCCATCTAGCCTCCGATTGTTGTAGACTTCTGGCTCTCATCGTCTCATCAAAGTCCTCAGTATGTGGATAATCTATGAT
>NW_021384229.1:0-660 GCF_001605985.2 Dendrobium catenatum | reverse complement strand
ATTAATGTAGTTTGTCATTACATTTCTTTGGGAAATCTACACAGAAATTCTCTTTGGACCAAAATGCCTCTAAAATTCGAAGTGACTCTCTAGCTTGTATAAGCAACCTTTCATGCTAGAAATTAATAGGCATCTCATATTCTCAACGCCTTCTTCTCCGAAGATCCTTGTTTGTGAGTGATGGTTCTAAGGAAATTTTCCAATGCAACGTTTTCATCTCCATCTAGCCAGTGATTGTCGTTGAAGGTTTGTGATTTAATTTATATGTTCATACCTAAGCTAAACCTAAAATGATATTATATATGAGATTACCAACTTTGAACATTCCTCAAAACTTGCTTTGACCTTGATAATTATATGCTTAGCTCATGAACGAAAATGCTTCAAAGATTATTTGAAGCATGCTCATACTTCGCAACCCTAATCGAATAATAATCGAAGAAGCTTAGATCATGTTTTGAATCAAGGTCAAAACAACTTTTGAGCAATATTACGAACAAGTTTTGAATAATAGATGAAGAATATACAACCAATTTTGAACAATAGCTAAGTGTTTGATCATATTTTTTATGAAGCTTCGAGCAAAATTCAATTTTATTATTTTTGCACTCATTTGAATTGTCTTACTATGCATGCAGATGTAAGTTCGGGTCACATATA
>NW_021384228.1:0-311 GCF_001605985.2 Dendrobium catenatum | reverse complement strand
GACCTATGGCATGCTATCACTTATGAAGAAAAGGTACACGAATGAAACCCTTCAAATACAAAATTTAGTCACATTAATTAAGCCTCTCTCTCTCATGTTAGTGAAAAATTTGAATAATATTCTAGGCACTCTTAAAGTTTTGAATTTATTTACAGTGACCGACTCATGCCCGATCCAGATGAAGCTTTTGGTCATTCATTTGGAAGAGTTTTATTTCAAAAAGGCATAACACATGTATATAAAGATAAGGTACGTAAAATCATTCCAAAATAAAATTCAACTATTTTCTCTTTCTCTTTCTCCATCTCTAT
>NW_021384227.1:0-285 GCF_001605985.2 Dendrobium catenatum | reverse complement strand
AAAGATGCTAGATCAGTGGAGAATGAGTGTGTTAATTTCTATTTTTAAGAATAAAGGTGATGCACATGAGTGTACGAATTATAGAGAAATTAAGTTAATGTGTCATACTTTAAAACTTTAGGAGTGTGTTATGGAGTGTAGGTTGTGGTATGATACTAATATTTTTCAAAATCAATTTGGATTCATGCCGGGTAGATCTAATATAGAAGTCATTCATTTATTGAGAGGTTTGATGGAGAAATATAAAGAGAATAAGGACAATCTACATATGATATTTATTGATTT
>NW_021384226.1:0-246 GCF_001605985.2 Dendrobium catenatum | reverse complement strand
GAATTGAACCCGAGAACAGGCCTTCTTTGACGTCGTTCTTCCTTCATCGGCTCTCATACGCAAAATCCACATCTCTCCTTTGCTTCTCCGATCCAGAGAGAGAGAGAGAGTACCAATCTCCTAATTAGCCGAACTCCCTATACCGACCGCCACCTCTCCTTGCCCTAACCTCCTTCGACGACTTCCCTTGCCATCTGACCTGTAGTTACGACATTTTAATTGGAAGGAAGCACGGGACCTCGCCGG
>NW_021384225.1:0-231 GCF_001605985.2 Dendrobium catenatum | reverse complement strand
TAATTAAATTTACCCTTATATCCTTTGTAGTCAGAACATCTTTCGACTTTGGCTCAATTTGCTTATGCCTAATCAATTTGTTAGTTTTGTAATATATAGTATATATATAATGCATATTAAAATATTTATGAAACATATGTTCATAAATAATATACACAACCTCTTTTTTTTTCCCACTAATAACCAATCCTAACACTTTAGTTATAATTCAATTCATTGGACATCCTTCGC
>NW_021384224.1:0-366 GCF_001605985.2 Dendrobium catenatum | reverse complement strand
ATCTTTTCAATTTTCTTGCACGATTTTCTTCTATCTGATAGATAATTCATGCATGGTGAAGAATCTAGATTCAAGATTTTCAAAGTCAAGTATTTAAAGGTGATCGATTATTTTGAGATTTAAGGATTTAAAGAAAGGAAGCCATCTTACTCTTCTTCTCTTTTTCTGGTGACGCATATTGCGCATCTTTTGACTTTTGATGCACTTCGTGCACTTCTTGATTTTTGGCGCATTCGCGCATCTTTTAATTTTTAGCGCATTCGCGCATCTTTTGATTTCAATTGAATTCGAGAAGAGGCTCCACTCTCTACAAATACCTTAAATTGATTGATCTTTTTATTTTGAATGTTGGGATTATATCTCAAG
>NW_021384223.1:0-366 GCF_001605985.2 Dendrobium catenatum | reverse complement strand
AACAGAGTTCGATCAGATCGTCCAAGACGATGAGTTACATCAAGCACAGAAAAGGTCAGTAGATGGAATTTGAAGAGATTTTGTCTAATCGTCCAGGATGATACATGTATCGGCCAGGACAATGTGACTAGAATTTGAGACCAAAGAAAAAATGGTGATGATCACGGACTTTAAAAATAAAACAAAATAAAAGCAGACAAAAACACAGTAATAGAAAGCTAAAAACAACGAAAATAAAATAAAAAACGAATATTTTTTAATTTTATTTTTTTTAATTTTTAATTTTTTGTTTTATCAAGGCTTCATATGAGAAGTTCTCAAATAATTATATTTTAGAGTTCCACAAGATCAAGGAGTTTAGCCAAT
>NW_021384222.1:0-210 GCF_001605985.2 Dendrobium catenatum | reverse complement strand
ATACAAATAAGATCTAACAACACAAAGAGAGTGAACAAGAAATACTAGAACAAAGAACCTTGAAGATAAATAAGGCAAAAGGGCCAATCTGGCTCAGTTTTTTGCATAAGCTCCAACCACACAAATGCCAGGCACGGACCATCCAGAGGGAGAAAAGAGCAAAAGTCCACCAAAAAGACAAATAATAATCAACACAAAAAAAAAAGCTAC
>NW_021384221.1:0-2044 GCF_001605985.2 Dendrobium catenatum | reverse complement strand
AAAACCAGAACCTGTGAACTCAAGAACTAACAATTAATAAACTTAAAAAGAATGGAAAAAAGAGATCCAGTCTTCTGTCGCCATATCCAATCAAAGGATAGAGAAACCAGTGCCAAGCTTCTGGAACAACTCCAAGATTAAATCAGAGCCGAATAAGGATGGTGAGAGAACTTTTACCCAGATAAGATAAGAGAAAGTAGAAAAAACTCTCCTTTATACAATTATACAGTTCATAGCCATGACAGGAAGAGAGCACTGTAATAACAGAGTCAGATTGTAGAATGATAGTGTTGAATTCAAGAATCCTCGATCCACAGAAACTCTAGGTGTTGAATCCTTGGAACAGCACTCAGGCTCAAATCAGCAGTAAGCTCACCTCGAATATGCAGGAAGAAAAAATATAAGTTAGATAAGAATATATGGAAATTTATTTTGCAACTCCTCAAAATTTTTCCATTTAGAGACTTTCAATTTAATAGCATTCTTGATGGAATGTCTAAGTGTCAAGGGATCCATTTCCCAGCATAACGTCTCTTATTTCTTTCAATCCAGATAAAATAAACTAGCGAGGAGATGACAAGAAAAATAAAGTTTTTCTCCTTGCTAGAGAGGTTATAATTATGTTCAAAATGATCCAATAACTGTATCAGGTTCGGTCTCATGTAAAAATTGCCCATTTGGGGAAGAAAATAAGATATGACCTGAAAGGAAAAATCACAACCGAAGAAAAGGTGCTTATGGTTCTCCATCTCACTCTGACAGAAGAACCAAGAAGGATTAATGCCAATATTTCTATTGAGCAATAAATCAGCAATTTTTAGTTTCTCCAAAATAGCCATTCAAGTATATACCAAAAAACGAATAGCATGCCTTTTAAACCAAATATATTTATGCCAAGAAACCTCAGTAAAACTATTATAATAATTGGCCATAAAAAGACGATGAGTAGGATTAGGTAAGCCATCCAAGAGCAACGCCGGTTATTTACCAATCGAAATTTTAAGTATTTCATTGCTCACAATTCCAGGGATATCTAAAGGAAGCCTCCACATTCTGGGAAATAAACTTTTTAACCGGAACATAGGAATCAGTAGGAGGATTAATAATATCAGCAATCGCTATACCGCTACACCAAGGATCCCAATAAAAAGAGAAATTGCTATTATAAGTAATGTGCAAAGAAATATGCTTCTTAATATTACCAGCAACCTCACATATAAGTTTCCACATTTTGGAAGCATCCGCTGGAGGAAGCTTCCAGGGAGAAGAGAATTTACTTTTATACCAAAGAGCAAACCCATTGTCTCTGGAAAGGATGCTCCAAATAAGAGAGCGGGTAAAACTATGATATAGAGCTTTAATAGATGATAAACCCAACCCTCCAGCTTTCTTTGGCATTCAAACAGTAGTCCAAGCAATAGTATGCATCTTATTGCTATTAATCTTGCTGTGAAATAAAAATCTGGAACAAATCCTCTCAATAATCTTACAAGTATTATTGGGTATAATAGCACCTCTAATTCAATAAGCTGTGGTATTAGCTATAGAGAATTTATGAAATTGAATTCTCCCCGTAAGCGATAAAAATTTAACTTTCTAACCATCAAGCATACCAGAGATCTTATTAATCAGGGTTGAAAAAAAGAAACATTAAATTTATTAGGAGAAATAGGCAAGCCAAGGTAATTGATGAAGTGAACCTTGTTATCAATACCCAAAATATTACAGATTTCCTCATGTTGGCTCGAACAAGCCGAGAAAATAATAGAGCTCTTAAGCGGGTTAACAAGAAGAGCAAAAGCATTACCAAAATCGTCAATAATTAATTTGAGCTTGTTAACATTGTTAATAGAATTCTCCCCAAAGATAAGAACATCATTCGCATAAAGTAAGTGATTGTAATCATTACCATTAGACGAGATACCTTTAAACTGATAATAATTATGATCATGAAGCATTTTAGATAAGACATCCATCACAATGCTAAAGAGGAGAGGAGAAAGCATACTGATGCAATGCAGGATAGTTATGTGTTCTGGCGACA
>NW_021384220.1:0-298 GCF_001605985.2 Dendrobium catenatum | reverse complement strand
AGAGAAGTTCAGAATTGTAGGGAAATGCCAGGGTGAGGAGGAATTGGAAGGTGATGGAAGCGAAGAGGCCCATTACCTCGAAATTAAGAGCAGCCTGATTAAGCATTTTGGAAGGAGAAATTTTATAGGTTTTATACTTGTAGTAGGCTTCCTCGTTTTCAGCATTCAGAAAACGAGCAGGTGGACGACTCGACGAGGATGAGCTTCTAGCAGTCAACTGACCTCATTTAGACATTGTCAAGAGGGCACGAAACTAGGTGAATGTGAGATCTCGTTCCCTTACTGTTCCTCTCTGAAT
>NW_021384219.1:0-429 GCF_001605985.2 Dendrobium catenatum | reverse complement strand
TAAACGATCTGAAATGACCCTATTTGAATATGTGTAAGAAATGTCTTCGTTCAGCTGATCGTCCTGTACGAACTAGGTTCGTCCAGTACGAACGGTTATTACAAGGTCAGTTCTAGAAACTGTTGAAAACTGTCCTAAGTCGGTTAATCGTTTGGACGAAAATTTATTCTTCTGGACAAAATTTTTACAGAGGATCGATCATCCTGGACGATAATTTATTTCGTCTGGAAGAAAATTTTCCAGAGGACCAATCGCCACGGACGATAATTTAATTTCGTTTGGACAAAAATTTTCCAGAGACACGATCGTCCTGGACGATATTTAATTTCGTCTGGACGAAATATTTCCAGAGAACCGGTCGCCACGGACGATAATTTAGTTTCGTCTGGATGAAAATTTTCCAGAGAGCCAATCGTCCTGGACGAATAG
>NW_021384218.1:0-215 GCF_001605985.2 Dendrobium catenatum | reverse complement strand
TTCTAGAATCATTCCAGTAACTAACATAGTTAATTTTTGGAATAGGCATAATAGAGGTAAAAGAAAAAACTTAGGAATAGTATTTCCAACAAAAAAAATCATTGACAGCACAGTAAAGATCATTACTAATAATTTTCCATGTTTTTTGAAAAAAAAATTAGAGGTGAACCCATCTGGACCTGCCACAGAGTCACCATTTATTCCATGAGTAATAT
>NW_021384217.1:0-431 GCF_001605985.2 Dendrobium catenatum | reverse complement strand
TTGGGTTCATATTTCCGAGACGCTCAGTTTGACTATAAGTTTGTTGAAATCGGAGTTCAAGTAATCCCGGATTTAATTTTTGAAGTTTCCGATTCAATTTTGCTCCGAGATTCGTGCTTGATCAAAACAATTTTTGGAGAATATATCAATCATATATTTTAATAAGTAGATTTGTCTTTCATGTGGTGCAAGTTTTAGAAGGATGCGATTTAACTCAATTGAAATGCTGAACATTATCATCGATATGTATGGCTTAATTTCTTTATCCTCATGGAAAGCATGATTAGAAATTGAAATGATGGGTGTAACTGATGGGCACTGATGGATGACAAATATTGATGTCGTGCATTCAACGGGCGGTGAGTAACCATGAATAATTGATGTTGACGATGATCGTGATGAGAGTCAATGATGGGTGTTGATAATAGTTG
>NW_021384216.1:0-251 GCF_001605985.2 Dendrobium catenatum | reverse complement strand
ATGAGGATGCTCAGGTGGATGAGTGGCTTTACCCTTGGAGATAGGATATGAAATTAGCATACATGTGAAAATGTTGGAGTTGCTCCAGTGAAAGATAAGATTAGAGAGACTCACCTTAGATGGTTTGGTCACTTAAAACAGCAGCCTTCCGATGACTCGGCTAGGAAAGTAGAGGTATTAAATTTGACTTATCTTAAGAAAGGTAGAGGTTGACCTAAAAAGATTTGGTTAGAAAATATTAGAAATGATCT
>NW_021384215.1:0-269 GCF_001605985.2 Dendrobium catenatum | reverse complement strand
AATAGACTTAGTTTAATTTTTATGCACCTAACTATAGCATAGATCATTAAGCTGACAGTTCCAAAAATGGACAATGCTAGGGAAAATTTGATGCTAATTTTTACATTAATCACCATTAAATTTGATGGTTCTTGCACCATGCATGAACATATCACTAAAATGAAGAACATTGCAATGAGATTAAAAGCTTATTTGAGATAGCTTTCTGTTTGCTTTGCTTTTCAGATCACAATGGTACTTCCATTTGATTACTGTTTTCTTGTTGTATT
>NW_021384214.1:0-262 GCF_001605985.2 Dendrobium catenatum | reverse complement strand
TGCATCCTGATGATGAATACGAAGAGCCGGTATACTATAATGATGCTTCCTTCAGATTGCTTTTCAATGAGGAAAAAGGAAAAGCACATGCCAGTGCTTCAGAAGGAGAAGAAGAAGGAGAGCAAACTTCTACACCTTTTTGGTGGCATTCCTCCTCCAGAAGAATAGACTAGAGACTGATTGAAAATTTGATAGACTAGAGACTCATGTTGATCAAAGATTTGACAACTTGATGCTCAACTTTTGTAGCAGCAACAAGACA
>NW_021384213.1:0-245 GCF_001605985.2 Dendrobium catenatum | reverse complement strand
ATCCACGTCTAGTTCTAACACCCTCACTAGGTTCACCTATAATCAACTCTCTTGGGTGATTTTTAGAAAATCTCAAATCTCTAGGCAATGGATTTTCTCTTTCCAGATTTTCTTCCAAATTTAATCTATCAATCTTTTGGGAGTTTTCCTCAATCTCTTCTTCCACAACATTTGGCTCTTCCAGATTTCCAGATTCATCAAATAAAATATGTGTGATTTCTTCAATGATTAAAGTTCTTTTGTTG
>NW_021384212.1:0-2050 GCF_001605985.2 Dendrobium catenatum | reverse complement strand
CTCTGTGTGTGAGCTAGTTATACGTACAACGTTAAGATGTAGACTTAAATCTCTATCGCCGCGTATTTTCTAGCCCGCAACAGATTGGCGCGGTCTGTGGGAACAGTCAGTCCCACTATACTAAGTACTCAATCAATGGCCAACAGACGTAGCCACCGCATCATGGAAACCTCCCACTCCAATTCACACCAGTCCAGGAATCAATCCTTGAATCAGGGACGACAAGCATCTGCCTCTTTTCACCCCGGTGGACGGAACCTTGCCGGAGAAGGAACTTCCGGACCATTCCTAGATGAGCGCATCAGAAAGATGGAAGAATTTCAGAACAAGATCCTACAACTCTTAAGGGAGACTCGAGGACCAGCATTAGTACCTCAAGAGGACATTCTCCTCCCCCGAGACTAGCCAGGTTTTGAAGATGTTCTTCATGTGGAAGTCCCCCTTCCTCCGCCAAGAATGCGCCCTCCGACACGCCCAGAGAATGAGCTTGCTGACACAGCGAGCTCTACCCATCCTTCACGCACAGGCCACCGGCAGCATATGCCTCCGGACGTCCCGGAGGACTTGGACGAACAGCACGTCACTGAACTCCCCCGCAATACTCTACGGCGTGAGTTACGGAGGCTAGTCCGAGAGGAGTTCCCCACAGGGGGTATCAGACAGTCCCTTCAGCAACGGGACATTCAGGAGTCATCACCTTTCACCAAAGTTGTCCTCAGATACCCCATTCCGGTGAGATTCAAACTCCCGAATATTGATTCGTATGATGGAACTTCAGACCCTTACGAGCATATCGACCACTACCGCACTATTATGCATATCCAGCAGGCCCCGGACGCTTTGCTCTGTCAAGTTTTTCCTGCCACCCTTAAAGGGCAAGCCCGGACGTGATTCTACTCACTGCCTGCCCTATCCATCCCAATATTCGTTAAATTGGCCAAACTGTTCATCGAACAATTTGTCTCCAACCGAAGGATGATTAAATATTCCTCCCACCTTTCAGGGATACGTCAGAACGAGGGCGAATCCCTTAAAGAATACTTCCAGAGGTTTTCTACGGAAGCCCGACAAATTCCAGGAGTAGATCCCGAACTGCTTAGAGGTGTATTTCTTGGAGGGCTTCGTCCAGGCCCATTCTATTCAGCACTTATGCGAGATACAGTCCATTCATATGCGGACCTAATCCATCGAGTAGAGGCTCATATCTCCATCGATGACGCCATCAATGCTCATAGAAAGCAATTTGGGCAGACAACCGGGAAGCGTAAAAATCCTCCAGAAATGGAGTATCCACCCTCACAAAGGAAGAAGCAAGGAAATTATTATTTTCCTCCTCGACCCTCACAGCCGTGATGAGAACCTCGCCAAGAAAAGGAGTACACACCACTCAATACATCCCAAGCAAATGTATTATGGCCATCGGGGATCAGGAGAACGTGAAATGGCCACGCCCTTTGAAGCCCAACGTCGGAAACCAGGAGCAATATTGCCACTTCCACCGTAGCCGTGGGCACACTACTGAAGCATGTTGGCAACTCAAGGAAGAAGTTGAGAGACTGATCCGGCAAGGATATCTCCAACAATTCATAAAAAATGCACCAACCCGAGATGAAGTTGGTCCAACTGGGGGGCAGAATCAACAACAAAAGCAGTCGATAAACAATCGCCAAATAGTGGGGGAAATTGGAACCATTGCTGGGGGCCTATAAACGCCTTGCCGAGTTTTAATTGCGTAGAGCACAGTAGTGCTACTTGTTTTAAGTATCGTATGTCTTTAATATTGTGTGACTTCAGTACTGTCTGTCTTTAATGTTGTTTGTGGCTTCTCCCTCCCTAAGTTGTCTTAGGGAGCTATGCTTTTATTTAATGCAGTAAGACTTTATTTCTTTATCTTCTTCGCGCAAAATTATGTTGATAAATTTGCAAAAGCTGTGAACTTTAATATTCTTGATTCAAGCAAATACATAATCATAGCTCAGTCACTAGATGATCAATCCTTGGTGGATTCTCCCAACCTCTTCCACAAAGGTTAACGTCGTCGAGCAGGGCT
>NW_021384211.1:0-202 GCF_001605985.2 Dendrobium catenatum | reverse complement strand
TTGATCTTTTAATGGAGTTCATTACTCTCTAATTCTTCATCCGGCCAAGTAAACTCCTGTATGACTCGTGCTATAGCAGATTTAGGTGGAAGTAGAGAGCTGCTTGGATACTATGCTCAAGAGAGAAGATCTACCTAAAGATTCCAGCCACCACCCTTCTTGTACAGCAACATCTCGGCCCTAGAAGTGAAATCTCTAGAGG
>NW_021384210.1:0-276 GCF_001605985.2 Dendrobium catenatum | reverse complement strand
TACCTCAAAAGATATAGCAACAAGGAGAAGATAATCCCTGTATGCTAATGTTAGGATATCCTAAAATTCCTTAAAATAAAAAATATGCAATACAAATTGTTCCATTTAGTATGTGATTAAAAACCTTTTACCAGAGATTTATTCTCATAGGTCCTGAAAAACACATCCATTATAGTTGTTGATCTTGCTACTCCCAAGAATCTATTGATGAAGTCACTTGAGCTCCACCATCCATCCAAAATTGAGGTTCGCATAACCCTTGAAAACACATCTATA
>NW_021384209.1:0-293 GCF_001605985.2 Dendrobium catenatum | reverse complement strand
AAGAGAACAAAGGGAAATATCTTTCATTCATCAAAAATTAAACTTTTACAATACATGATGCCTCATATAAGGAGGTCCAAAATAATAAAACTGAACAGACAGAAACGCCCTCTGGGCTACATAACTGAAACAATGCCCTCAGGGGAAAACTAGGAAAACTAAAGAAAGTACACATGACATAAGCTGTAAATAAATCAGAAATAGAGACTCTGGATCATAGCCGTCGATTTGCGCCGCCGGCGATGGTACACGTGTTGAAATCTGATGTCCCCATCATTCTCCCCAGGTGGGAG
>NW_021384208.1:0-216 GCF_001605985.2 Dendrobium catenatum | reverse complement strand
TAAGATGTTTTTTTTTTTATTTAAATTATATATTCATATTTCACTATTAACTTGTCTTGGCCGAGTGGATGGTATATTTTGCTCTTCATCAACTACATTTCATTGACTTTGTATAT
Source organism: Dendrobium catenatum (assembly GCF_001605985.2). Taxonomy (NCBI): domain Eukaryota; kingdom Viridiplantae; phylum Streptophyta; class Magnoliopsida; order Asparagales; family Orchidaceae; genus Dendrobium; species Dendrobium catenatum. Next base: position 100 of record NW_021384208.1, on the reverse strand, counting down.
CTCATTTTCCAAGTCCTTTAAGTCAAGTTCTGGTGGTGTTTCATCATCAAACACTAAAAAATATACTATTTCAACACAGGCGTAGTCTAGAGGTTCATAA
>NW_021384207.1:0-215 GCF_001605985.2 Dendrobium catenatum | reverse complement strand
GAATTGGCTCGGACCTTGGCTTTAAAGGATGGGTAATAGATAAAAGAAAAGGGTGAATGATGTTTTGATGGTTTTAAGGGTATAGGAGTGTAGGAGGTTATTATGGTTGATGTGGCGGTGGATAAAATTAAAATATGGAGATGGTGATAGAGGTTAATCATATAGAGAAAAGCCTTCAAATCATCTAAGTCAAAGGATTTTTATCGACCATCATG
>NW_021384206.1:0-372 GCF_001605985.2 Dendrobium catenatum | reverse complement strand
CATTATTTTGAAGGAAGGGGAGACACCGATCAGCGTTTGCCCTTACTGCTACCCCCAGATCCAAAAGGATGAGATAGAGAGGCTGATCCAGGAGATGTTGGAGGCAAGAATCATAAGGCCAAGTGTAAGTCCTTTCTCTAGTTCAGTCCTCCTGGTCAAGAAGAAGGATGGGAGTTGGAGATTCTGTGTGGATTACAGGCTCTGAATAAAGGCACTGTACCAAATAAGTTCCCAATTCCAGTGATTGATGAACTATTGGATGAACTATTTGGGGCAGTGATGTTTTCCAAGCTAGACTTAAAATTCGGATACCACCAGATCAGAATGAAAGAGGCGGATGTTCCAAAGACAGCCTTCAGGACACATGAAGGG